>NC_141534.1:154065000-154247500 GCF_021556685.1 Rattus norvegicus
AACCTAGTAAAATGTATACATCACTCACACACACACACACACACACACACACACACAGAGAGAGAGAGAGAGAGAGACAGACAGGCAGACAGACAGACACAGACACAGACACAGACACAGACACAGAAAAGCAGAGAGAAACAGAGGCGTAGGAAGATAGACAGAGACAGAAACACAGACATGGAAAAAGGGACAGAGATAGACAGGCAAGAGGATAAGCACCATAATAGCTTCTTGACAAACAAAACATGACTTGATGTGTACTTACAGTGTAAACTTCTCAATGTTCTGACGTTGGTTCTGGTACTTTGAGTACATTTTGGAGATACCTGTCCGTCTGATCTTCACCAACATCCACAGTATTGAGAAATATTTGTTTGTACCTGCTTGTAAACACCTCAACTACTTCCGTGTTGTTTATACATTTTCTGGTCCCATCTCCAGACAATAAGTGAAATTAATATTGGAATAACAAGGGATTTATTGTTATTGATAGTCCATACTTCCGGTTCCTTTTCACAACCGCTGCTTTGTGGCATGTTTTTTCTCTTCCGAATGAAATTTTTTCACAGGTCAAGGGGACTTTGCATTTTTATTTCAATTCTATTGGATAGCTATCAAGAAAGGTAGAAAGAGGCTAGAAATGTGTCTCAGAGGTCAAACACTCCACTGACTGTTCTCCCAGAGGGCCTGAGTTCCATTCCCAGAAACCATATGGTAGTTCACAACAATCTGTAATGAGATCTGGCCCCCTTGTCTGGCATGCAAGCATATATACAGGCAGAACACTGTGTATAATAAATACACAATTCTAAAAACAAACAAACAAACAAAAAAGACACAGAGGAAGCTAGACATCTAAAATGCGTCTTGGATTTCAGATTGTATGAGCTTTAATGACATGATGCATATAATTTCTGTGGGTGATCACTCCTATGTATCTCTCTCTACTGATCTAGAAACAATTGGTTCTTTCTAGAACTATATTTGATGTGCTTCCGATGTTTTCTCATGTTTCTGCTTATAAACACATCAATTCAAACTGAGCAGGTGGTGACATTTCTCTTTGGCCAATCATTTGATAATTTTAGCTGTGTCTTTGAGGAATAATTTGAGTCTTTTGTCTTCTTCACTCCTTCACAGTCTCAGTACAAGGAAGAGCAATTGAAACAACACCCACGGCTCTGAAAAAATATGTAGCTCTTATGTTAGACAGTTGGGCAGTTCTACAAGAAATTATAGTTACTATATGACACAAAACGAACATTGCACTAAAGAAAGTAGACTAGAGATAAAAGGAAAAGTTATGTAAACTATCTAGAATGAGTTTATTGAGAGAGATAGAAAGGAAAAGAGAAGATCAGCAGGACACCTGGAAATTAATGATTACTGGGCACATAGTTTCTGCTTGAGATAAATACAACTCTGGGACTAAATACAGTTAAACAGCATTAAGAATGTGCACACTACCACTGGCCATTATCTGGAAGATTATTAAAATAGTAAATTTTAATACGTATATTTATCACAATTTAAAAAGTAAGTGAAATATACTCATTCTCTTTAGAAGAAAAAGCAAAGATAAACCCAAGGAAAATGTTTTATTATCCTTAAATGAATACGATTACAATAACTGAGGTGCTCACTCCAGAATGTTGTGTACTAATACGCAATAAAAATTCATTTCTATGTATGATGTCCATTTTGACTAAGCATGACTGAGAAAGAACATGCCAAGATTCAAATGAAGAAACTTGAGAGTTCTAAAATGTGTCAGGCACATGAAAGACACAGAAGGATTTGGAGGGGGAGAGAGAGAATCAAAAAGGGAGAAAAAGAACACACTGGGCACAGAGATTAAAACATTCAGGGAGGGTCTTGTTTGTAGAAAAAGAATCATGTAATTTAAAGCAAATGGAAAAAATCTAACCACAAAATTTAAAGAAATATATATTGATTTTATGTTCACTGGGGGATTTAGCCACATGGCAATCTAAAAAAATAGAAAGAATTATGTGAATAGACCAGGGGACCTTTTTCTGTTTCTCAGACATCTTCTCGGTAAGAAGGGAGAGAAAGAAGAAATGATGACATTGTTAATATATTCGTTGTACGATGGATTTCACATTCCTGCTGTATTTTATGTGGTCAGTGAAATCTAGTATCAGCACAACTTTGTGTTGTACATCAATCACCTTTCTCATGATGCTTCCAAAGCATGTTACCATTAGTCAATATGGTAAATGAGGAATCAAAGCTCCACTGTTTACTATTGGTTTTCTATAATTTACTGCTGCAAATGGTGGTTCAAAATAAGCAAGCTGGGCAAGAATATGTTCAATAAACTCAGCATCTCCACTCCAGGCAGTTTTCACCAGGTCTTGCTGCCAAGTGTGAAATAAGTGGAAATCATAAGGAATATGCACCCAAAGAGGGAAGGAGAGCAGGCTTCCCTGTGAGGTGGATGGAGCAAAAGCATATACAGATGGGTCACTTTACAGTGGCAAATGTGCATCACTCACTGTTTATTTGTAAACCTTATGAATCGGCTTAATATCTAATCCTTGGTGGGAATTTAGGTCAACTGAGGTATAAAATAATGTTCACAGAAAAACAATTGTGACTAATAAGGAATAGCCATCAGTTGAAACATGAGAAAAGACTTGAGGACTTTGTAACAATATTCTTCCATAGTAAGTCATAAGTTACCATAGTAATTTGCAATAGGATAGAAAATCTGAAATTGAATTTGGGACCACTTTTCTTTTAAAAAGCTCAAAAAATATAGCAGAGAGTTAGCTCTGGAAGGAACTTGGATGAGATGAATATGAACAAATTACAATGTATTCAGTTATCAAAAATTCACAAAATATTACAAAAACATTCTCTTTGTATGTTGGGTAATCATTATGAATTTCAAAGATGGTAATTTTCTTATCTGGCATTTGAGTGATACCTGACAAATCCATGGGCTGTGTGTGAAATATGTTGTACAGAAGAAAGAGGCAGCTACGTAAGACTATAAGATAATTTGTAACGCTACTGACCAAATTGAAGGTGCATTTTAATTCTTAATACTAGAAAATAGGCTAATAGTTCTTTAAATATTATTTATTTTAAGATTATAATCACATCATTTTAAAACTATGATGAATCATGACTGCTATTTAAAAAATACACTGCCTTCCTAATAGAACTGCATCACAGAAAATAAAAATAGGCAAAAGAAAATAGGAAAGACTCCTTGAGATGTATTTCAGTGAGAGTTGGAGAGGGATAAGGAAAGATGTCAGTGGTGATAGAGATGACAACACATTCTATACAAATATCGAATTCTGACAATATATTTAAATACTATACAAAATGAATTTCAAAATCCTCCAATTCAATCGCTGGCTTTTAGAGACCCATGATTCCTATAGTAGTTATTACTCAAATGTCAGATAAGAAAACTACCATCTTTAAAATTCAGAATGATTGCCCAAGACACAGAGATAGTATTTTTATAATATTTTATGAATTCTTTGATACACGAGAGTAGTAGATACCCTATGCAAATCACTATAAAGCGGGCAGTGCACAAGGGTACTGTCATTTGGCCAAAAAGTGTTATGAAAATATTAAAATAAAAATGAGGGTTCACACAAGGAATTCAGCCCCATGATTTATATAATTTAAATGACCATCCTAGTTTAATACATGTTCTCAAAATTTAGGATGAGAACCATTTTATAATAATTTTCAACAGTATTGCCATATTTCATTTTTATTTATTAATTTTATTAAATTTTTATGTGAATAACTTAAATGCATGCATGCACATGTACCAAATACATTGTGCCTCAGAGGTCAGAAGAGGGCATTGTATTACCTTAAGAATAGAGTTATAGATGGTTGTAAGCCAAGAGCTAACCACTGATTCAACTCTTCAGCTACAATATTATTACTATCATCATTATCATTATTCATTGAGAGCATCATTATTCATGGTAAATATGTATTATAAAATATATATAAGAGAAAGAATGTACTTTTAAGTATACAGGATCTGAGTACCTCTTTGGCCAAACTTGCTTCTATTATATTCTCAAATCATGTATATTTTCATATGCAGAGTTATTTAAATTCTTAATTGTCAATCTTCAGTTAACACACATTGAATTACAGACGTGTTAAATCACATCATTACTAAGGAAAATCCATTAGATTTCCATATAGGTTTAGTTTTAAAAGTTCTGGGTCTTCATGACTAAGTAATCATTTTTCTTTTGCCTTATAACTAATGAAACCAAATGATACATTATCTCAACTGTATAAATGAAAAGATATAGTCAAATTAATGACTTTAAGTTAGGCAAACATATACTTAACATTTCTATCATATAACCTATATATCATATATTTGTAGTCTATGGCAGAGCAAATTAAGATTTTTATCTCTACATAACATCCTTTTTTTTCTTTTTCTTTTCTCTTTTTATTCTTCACTTTCTCCCTTTACTAGTCTATTGTTTCCAGCCTTGTTCTTGCTTACTATGGCCATGCATAATCTTTGGTGTACATTGGGCCAAAGTGTAAAAATAGTTGTTAAGAATTTAGGTCTGTAGTTGCACTG
This sequence comes from Rattus norvegicus, assembly GCF_021556685.1. Taxonomy (NCBI): domain Eukaryota; kingdom Metazoa; phylum Chordata; class Mammalia; order Rodentia; family Muridae; genus Rattus; species Rattus norvegicus. Next base: position 154,069,616 of record NC_141534.1, read on the forward strand.
TGCCATGCATGTAATGACCAGTTGTAGCCTACAAGTTGCTAGGCTTTCAGGCTAACAGAGAAATGACTCCTACTTTACCAAAGACCTTATCCTCAGGCAAGCTGGGAAGAACTTACATAAGCAACTTAATCTCCTAATCAACTCAATGAGATAACTCTATTTATGTGTGAATGCTGACATGTGACACAGAAGAACCAAGTAATGTATCCAAAGTCTCATGTCTGAAAAATAAAATTACTCTAAGATGAATTCTAATATGTGATTTCAGGCCACTATTCTTGCTTGTTCACCAAAGTCATTGTCTTAGGTCACAAAGATAGCTAATAGCACAGCTTGCAACTAGCAGCTGTATAATAAAAGTATTTATCCCTATGAATACTTGCAATTGATAATATCCCATGCTAACCTGACCAGGTAGAGAATTTTGAAAAAATTGCCTGATATGTTAGTCCATCATACTGTCCTACATAGCATCCTGTTTTTGCAAAAAACTATAATATTTAGTTGGATTAGTCTTGTATGACATCATATAGCTGATACATGGAAAAGCAGAGCTTTTTCTATATTTTCAACTCATATTGTTATAATCATTACACCCAAACTGGGTTTATGTCTATGTATAACACATCGGCATTTATTTATTTATATTATTTTTCTTTTTTTTTTACACTCCAGATTTTATTCCCCTCCCGGTTCACCCTCTGACTGTTCCATATCCCACCTCTCCTCTCTGCCACCTCCCACCTGTCTCCATGAGCAGGTCTCCACCCCACTCACCCCACCAGACCTCTAACTCACTCCCTAGGGCCTCCAGTCCCTTGAGGGTTAGCATTCATTTATTTCTAAAGAAATTACCAATACTTAATTTTCATCCTGCCTAGAAATATATCATATAAATAAAAACAAACTAAAATAATGTCTTTTAAGAGCACCTTTTGTCCAAAATGGAAAGAAATAATTGTATAATGCCACTTTCACATAAATAACTTATCTACAGTAAAATTATGTTTTTTTGACAATAGCTCATGTTTTTCTAAAAGTATCCTAAACAGGTTAAAGAACCTAATAAATAACCATACACACACACACACACACACACACACACACACACACACACACACACACACATATAGTCTTTATGTCTTCTTAGAAAAGTCATTCAATAGTTTCTCTTGTTTTAGCTAGTCAGTGATGTGTTTTTTTTAAATTGACATGGATCGTTATGACTATTTGAAACTACCTGATGACAGATGCAGGAGTACCAGAAATTATGTGCTAGCAACCATATTATACTGTTTTTAAATTTTTTCTAGCTTTTCTGCTTACCTCGATTTCAGAGACACAAGAAAAATTGGGAAGTTTCTTAGTTACTGTTTTATTGCTGTGATAAGACACTATGACCAATGCAACTTATAGAAGGAGTGTGTCTGTGGCTTACAGTTTCAGAGGGTATGACCCTCTGCCCATCATGGTATGAAGCATAACAGCTGGTAGATATTCCTGGTGCTAAGGCAGTAGCTATGAGCTTTTCTTGATCCACAAGCAGAGCACAGAGAGGGGTAATTTAAGACCTGTCTCCCTGGCATACCTCTTCCAACAAAACCGCAGCTCCCAATTCTTCCTAAACAGTTTTAACATCAGACTAAATGTTTAAGTAAATGAGTCTATGGAGTCCATGCCTATTCCATATAATGTAAAAGTTTCTTCTGAGATTTAAGGTTTCTAATTGCAATCCATTGGAAAAATCAGCCAATGATACATTTCCAACATACATTTTCACGGAATATACATTACTGTTCTAAAAGGGAAGAAAGGTTTTTTAGCGAAGAAACACAGTCCACAGCAAGACCAAAATCCTGAAAGACAAATTCCAAATCCTTTAACTCCATGCCTGATGCCAAAGGACTTAGATGACACCACTAGGCTGGCTGTATTGTCTGTAACACATTTCTCTCTTGGAGCTGATCCCAATTCCTGCCTATGGTTCTCCTTGGCAGATATCCCAAGGCTCTGGTATGCCTAACATCTTGGGGTCTCCCCCACAATCTGATTCACTTTCACAGCTCCACACAATGACCTCTCGGGGCTTCCAGGCAGAGATCTCCTGCCACATTCAGGGCACAAGGAAGCATGTAAGCATGTCTCCTTAAGCACAGAGGAGGATTTCCTCTAATCTTATACTCTAGAACTCTAAAGTCAGTCAGGTTGATGCTACCAAGTTCAGATACCTGGTTGAGATAGATCCTGGTCCCCTTTTAAGGTTACATTTGCTAAAGCCTTGATATGTAAATTACTCAGCCCTTTCCTTTCAAAAACTACAGCAATAGCTGGGTGGAGTATTGCCCTGAGGGTACAACTTTCTACAACTCAAGGCTTGGCTCCACCATAAAATTTCCTGGTTCTCACTTATTCCTCCAACTGTAAATTTTGTGCATCTTTTCCTCTAGCTTGCTATTTTTATTGTAGATCTGCATAAGAGTGATTATTAAAAAACACATACCATGGACATTATTAGGCTGGTTTTTTTTCTTTTTTTCCAGCAAAGGGAAAATTATTTTATTATTTTATTGCACTGTGGTATTTCCAGCCCTGGTGATCCATCTGTTTCCACATGATTTGCTTGTGAATAGGAGACAACCCATTTACTGTAGATTATCTGATTTTTTTTAGAAGCAACAACTCCTAAGCATTCACTTAATCTTATTTTATCAATTATTTTATTTATTTACATTTCAAATATTCACCTTCTTGGTCTCCCCCTCTACAAACCCTCTAGCCCATCCCCGCTCCCCTTTACCTTCACCTACTCCTGACTCATCCCTCTAGCATCCCCCTTTGCTGTGGCAACAAGCCTCCACAAGACCAAGTACCTCCCCTCCCACTGATGCCAGATAAGGCAGTCTTCTGCTACATATATGTAGCTGGAACCATGGACTGACACATGTATACTCCTTGGTTGTTGGTTTATTCTCTGGGACCTCTTTCATTTAGTTGATACTGTTTTTCTTTCTATGCAATTGCAGTCCCATTCAGCTCCTTCAGTTCTTCGCTAACTCTTCTATGGGAGTCCCTGGGCTCAGTCCAATAATTGGTTCTGAGTATCTGCATTTGTACTAGTCAGGTGCTGGCAGAGCCTCTCAAAGGACAGCTATACCAGGCTCTTGTCTGCATGCACTTCTTGGCATTAGCAATAATGTCGGGGTTTGGTGTCTGCAGATGGGATGGATTCCAAGGTCAGACAGTCTCTAGATGGCCTTTCCTTCAGTCTCTGCTCCATTTTTTTTTTGTCCCTGTCTGTTTCCACTAGACAGGAACAATTCTGAGTTAAAGATTTTGAGATAGGTGGATGGCCACATCCCTCAAGTGGGGGTCATGTCTATCTACTGGAGGTGGTCTCTTCAGGTTCTATCTCCCCACTGTTGGGTATTTCAGCTAATGTCATCCCCATTGGGTCCTGGGAACGTCTCACTTCTCTGGCATCTGAAACTTTCTAGTGCTCACCCCTTCCACTCCAGTTCTCCATCCCCCACACCTCGATTCAATTTTCTGGTCCTCTGTACTTCTCTGTGGGTCTCTTCCCACACTTGATTCTGTCTACCCTTTTCCCCCACCTTTCCACTCTCTAACCCAGGTGTTTTCCTCCCTTTGCCTCCCATGATTATTTTCTCTCACTTCTAAATGGAATTGAAACATCCACACTTTGGCCTTCATTCTTGTTAAGCCTCATATGGTCTGTGAGCTGTATTGTGGGCATTCTGAACTTTGGGAATAATATCCACTTATCATTGAATACATACCACGTATGTCCTTTTGGGTCTGGATTACCTCACTCAAGATGATATTTTCTAGTCCTATCCATTTGCCTTCAAAATTTATGAAGTCTTCATTTTTAACAGCTGAATAGTATTCCATTGTGTAAATGAACCAAGTTTTCTGTATCCATTCTTCTGTTGAGGGACATCGGGTTGTTTCCAGCTTCTGGCAATGATAAATAAAGCTGCTATGAACATAGTGGAGCATGTGTCCTTGTTATATGTTGGGAGCATCTTTTAGGTACATGCCCAGGAGTGGTATAGCTGGGTCTTCAGGTAGAACTATTTCTAATTATCTGAGGAATACCTATGGTCATTTGATCTTTGATAAAGAATCTAAAACCATGTAGTGGAAAAAAAACAAAGCATTTTCAGAATTGGTGGTGGTCTAAATGGTGATCTGCATCTAGAAGAATGCAGATTGACCTATTTTTAATCTCATTGTATGAAGCTCAAGTCCAAGTGGATCAAGGACCTCCACTTAAAACCAGATACACTGAATTTAATAGAAGAAAAAGTAGAAATTGCCTTGAACACATCTGCACAGGGAAAAATTTCCTGAATAGAACACCAATGACTCAGGCTCTAAGATAAACAATTGACAAATGGGAACTTGGGAAACTGAAAAGCTTCTAGAAGTGCATGTTGACGTGAAAAGGATATAGATGTCTCCTGGGATACATAGTCAGAGCATGTCAAATACAGAGGTGAATGTTAGCAGCAAACCATTGAACTGAGAATGGGACCCAGTTGGAGGAATTAGTGAAAGGACTGAAAGAACTGAAGGGGCTTGCGACCCCATAAGAACAACAATCCCAACCAACCAGAACTCCCAGAGACTAAACCACTACCCAAAGACTGTACATGACTGACCCATGGCTCCAGCTGCATATGTAGCAGAGGATGGACTTGTTGGGCACCAAAGGAAGAAGAATCCCTTGGTCCTCCCAAGGTTGGACTCCCAGTATAAGGAAATATCAGGGAAGGGTTGGAAAGGGGGTGGATGGGGAGGGGAATACCCTTATAGAAGAAGGCAAGGGGCATGGGATAGGTGGGTTATGTCTGGGAAACCGGGAAAGGGAATAACATTTGAAATGTAAATAAAAAAATCTAATAAGAAATACTACACACACACACACACACACACACACACACACACACACACACACACACGAAGACAAAGGACACTGTGTTGGCATCAAGAAATGGCTCGCACAAAGCCCTGTAATCAAATTCTTAGTCACAAGGCTAATAGGTAAAACAGATTTTCAATTTTGATTAAAATCCAAGAGTTAGATAGCTGGCAGCTAGGTATACTTTCTTTTCATGCCATAAGAAAATAGAAATGTCAGACTTTATCTCCTTGTAGTATAGATTTTTGGAAAGTGGTAGACCATCTTTTCAGTATTTACATATTTACTATTGAAATATTTTCATGACTTAATGATATTTTGCTTTACATCAAAAAGATATCCTTCTATCAACAACTTTAGAAGACTGTATATGAAAAACACATCTGAAGGTTTGTTTACTTGGCCAGGTATATTGGTATGAACCTATAATATCGGTGAAGGAGAGGCTGAAGCAGGAACATACCAAAATTGGAGCTAAACTGAGTGAACTAATAAAACAGTATTCTCTCAAAAATCCAACAGAAAAGGAAACTAATAGCCCTAAATGGGCTGAACTACATAATTTTTAATAAATATTTTATTGTTGAAATTGTAATGTAATTACATTGTTTTCTCTATCCCTTACGTCCCTCCAAATAATTCAGTATAATTCTATCTTACTCTTAATTCCCTATTTCTCATTAATTGTTTTACACATACACACAAACACACACACACACACACACCTAAATATTCTTAAATACATGAATAAAGTCTAATCACTGTGTTACCTGTATGTATTATTTTCATACATAATTTAGTATTGCATAAACAATTTTTGTGCTCTTCTCTGGGAAAGACTATTTTTCTCAGTCTCGGCATCCTTTAGTTGACTTGAGGTTTTTGCATAAGACTGAGGCCTCACGTGTTTACCCTCATCCACTTAAGCTTATCTATCGCTGTTGGGATGCCCATCTCCTGTATGCAGGCACGTTGGGTCAGTCTTTATTGGGTGCATCTTCTCACATTGCGAAGAGACACAATTTCATAGAGCCAACCTCCCTCCACAATGTTCTTTTTGCCTAAAAGAGGGTTATTATTTTTCATTGTTGTTTTGTTTTTGCTTTGTGTTTGTTTGTTTGTTTCATTAGCAAATAATAAGTTCACTGAAACTAGACTCAAAAAAAAAGAAAAGAAAAGAAAAGAAAAAGAAATGGCTTTACAGTCAGGAACTGGCTCTATGGTTGCAGGTCTGTCTAGTGATGACAATGATGTCACCTATAGAGGACAAGGACCCGCACATCTGTTGCCATGGCAATCGCCATACATTCCTAGTGTCCACCTTTACCTGCCTATGATTATGGCATACAGGGTTATCATGGGGGTCCTACATCTTCTCCGCCACAGGCCTCGGTCACTAGGGGAGGCAGAATGTGGGAAGTTGACTCAGTTTACCCTATGCTGCTGCCGGGTGAGTGGCGGGCTGTAGGGCAGCCAGGCAGGACACAGTTGGAGCTAGCTCGAGGGTCCCAGGGCCTGCAAGGAGGCCAGGGCATGGGGTTCTCAAGCTCTTGGGCATGCAGGCACAGCTCGAAGCTATGGGATTGCTGAGAATGGAGTGGAGCCCCACAGGCTAGATGTAGCCGGGGCAGAAGTGCAGCAGCTCTGGCTAGTCCCATGGTAGTGGGGGAGTCCTTGGCTTGCCAGTTGTCGGCTTGAACTTTGTAGCAGCCACACCTGGGAGCACAGAGAGACCTTCTATGGGAAAATAGACAGTAGCTCTGTAGGTAAAGGCCTTGTTTGTGGCTCCCCACAGTAGATCCCGATGAAAAGAGACAGTCTGTGCTTTTAACGCATTTATTGCCATAGAGGAAAGTCAATGAGTAAAACTGTACTAGACTTCTCACGGTGGACCTGAGATTAAATAACTTTTGCAGAAAGGATTGTCTGGGAAGGAAAGTTCATTGGCTAAGCCTCCAGACTTTTAGGTACCTCCTTATAATGGAGATCTGTCTTGAGTGTATGTGACTTCAGGTCATTCCCTCTACCTGTGGAGGGGCTTGGAGTGTTGCCCTTATGTGATTGATGGCCACAAACCTGTGGAAGGCTTTGGCTAGTGACAGGCTGGTTTCCCAGGAGTCAGGCAAATCACCTACCTTTTCTTAGGGTCACTGGGGTTTCTAGTCTTAGCTCAACCTGGGACCAGGCTGCATTTCAGGTCCCACAATGTCACAGCCCAAGTAAAAGGCAGACCCCTTTTGACCTTTGCTCGTTTTCCCTTTTTGTCTTTGTCACCCCTCATTGTCCTTTTCTCCACAAAAACAAACAAACAAACAAACAAGCAAACACATCTTTCCAGTGGAACTTTACTGTCCTGGTATAATCTGTCCAGACGAGCTGCAACTCCTAACACAACACACTGCCAATAGGACAAATTGACAACCTATAGATTGGGAAAAGTCTTTACTAACCTTGCATCAGATAGAGGGCTAGCATCCCAAATATACAAAGAACTCAAGAAGTTAGACTCCAGAGAATCAAATAACCCAATTAAAAATAGGGTACAGAGTTAAACAAGGAATTCTCAAGGGAGGAATCTAAAATGATGGAGAAGTACCTAAAGAAATGTTCAACATCCTTAGTTGCCAGGGAAAATGCAAATCAAAATCCCCGAGATTCCACATTACACCAATCAGAATGGCTAAGATCAAAAACTCAGGTGACAGCAAGTGTTAGTTAGGATGTGGAGAAAGAGGAACACTCTTCCATTGCTGGTGGGATTGCAAGCTGGTACAACCACTAGCCTATCTTAAAATCTTCTCTGACAATGAAAGTAGTCTCAGATTGTTCAATTAGCCTCAGGCATATATTTAGAAAGCAGTCATCTTATTTGCCAAAACTCCACAAGAACAGTCTCTAACCTAGTTGCAAATAGTGCTTCTCCCTGTATAAATTCTTGAGTTGGGCGTCAATAGTGCACATTACTCTCTGCACATTCTCACATGCTCCTACCAGGATGTCTCCCATTAAACCTAACTAACGAATCTAACCACTTTCTTAGTCCAAAGTCCCAGAGTCTTCCATAGTCTTCAACAATACAAAACAAATAAAATGAGTATAGTCAGGCTTGTCATAGCAATAGGTCATTCCTTCTTGGTGTCAACTTCTGCCTCAGTGACTTTTCTCTGTCTTTAATAAGATACCATGACCAAAGTGACTATTAAAAGAAAGACATTTTTAGATGCTTACATGTTCTGAAGGTTAGGATCCATGAGCATCAGGGGGCGGGGGAGCATGGCAGCACGCATGCAGATAGGCATGGCACAGGGAAAGATCTTAGTGCTAATATATTAATATATGAGCAAGAGGCCGAGAAGGTAAACTGGGAATGACATGGACTTTTTGAAACCTCTAACTCTGCCCTTAATGACAAACATCCTGCAACAAAAATCACACCTCCTAATTCTTCATGATGAGTTCAACTAACAGGGATCAAGCCTTCAAATATACAAGCCCATCACAGGGACTAACAATGTGTTCAGATCTGTAGTCCAAACTCCTAGCCATGGGCCTAGCATATAATATATATTAATAATTTTTAAATGCATATTTTCACTTATTTTAATAATTATTTAATCACCAGTATATGCATAACTGAGCAGAGCACTATATACATAGATTGCTTGTAGATCATTCACAAAAATCTGGTTATGATACTGACATATTTGTGAGTCTAAGATAATTTTTTTAGAAATTTTTATGTTGTTTCTTGTTTTGCTTTTATTTTTGTTGTTTCTCAAACAGGGTCTTACTGTGTAATCTTGGTTGGCCTGAAACTCACTATGAAAAGTAAACTTTTCTTAAACTAGGTGAAATGTTATCATTTTCTATGATGCTATGGTAAGACTTGACTCTAGTTATTTGGGATGCCACAGTTCTTCCACATTAACACATGACGTTGTTGTACCAGGTGTGGGAGAAAAACTGGATCATACAAACATCTCTGGTTCTGGCAGTTTATACTTTTATTAGAGAAAAGGAAAACAGCACTAAACAGTAAGAGGGGATGAGGGAGGGGACGGTCACAAATGACATGGAGAATTTACCCTTTACTTAAAAAGTCATAGAAAGTCATTGGGTACTGAGGAACACTTTCAGAAATGAAGATTTTTCTATGTAGACTTCGAGAGTTGTAGTAGAATAAAACATGTCACATTATTGAAGTCCTTTTGCTTGCTTGCATAAGAGGCAGGGTAACAGAATTGAATCATTTGGCTTTTTAGCCCTAAGTTGGAGAAGCATTCAAAAGAGGCGGCGGCAAAAAATTGTTAAGTAATTAAAAATAATGCACCCAGAAGAGATAAAAAGAAAATATCAGAGGCTATGGGAAAATTGTCATTGAGAGCAATCAAGTAAATGATCAGTTTTCAAAGGCCAAGGAGAAGATGGGCCTCACTCCTAATTAGTAAACAGGGGAATATTACTGAAAAATTAATGCGAAGACTTGGTGGCAAACTTCCCTGGCATTTCTAGGGCTTATTTACAAGTGTGCATATTCATGGAAGGGAATAGCCTGGATCCCCAGTTTCCCATAGCTACCATGTGTAGTCACTGCTTCACTGATTATGACACATCCCTGAGATAACAGATTATGAAACTTGGTGACCTCAAGGTATTTTAATGCCTAAGGTATTAAAATAAGAAAAAAAATAGGTTGCATGTCTTTTTCTTTTCAAAGTTCTCAAATGTAAGCAAAGAAAAAGATTTATTTATAAGTTGTTAGGGGACTAGGTGAACTGTGCATCTGCAGACTACAATGGCAAAAGTCACATAATTAATACCAGCTATTATTTTGATATTATTATATATCATATGTTATATATTTTCCCAGTAAGACACTAACTAGGAAAAACCTAGATTAACATCACACATGAGGCTCATAAACTGTTTTACCTCCCTACCAGCAGGACTATTTTGTTTGTGACCAACATCATCAAATTCCGTTAACTCAGTTTGCTTTTCATGGACCAGTCTTTGGATCTCTGAAAAGCCTTATCTTAAATAAAATTTTGGGCCAAGATTGAAGTCATTCTAGGAATGATTACAAGGTAAGACCTTGTGTCTAGTAAAGTGGTTCTAGCACCAACATTAACTCCCAAAACCACCGTGCATCAGTCAGGGTCAGGTATACTCTGGCCTGCTGGACAGAAGCTGAATGTCTTTTAATTATATTCGGAATGTATACTTTGCAACTATCTTTTACGTTGCCCTCTTCAGAACAGTGATTTTGCTTTAATCAGCTCTGCATCACCTTTCATAACGCAGAAAGTGATTAACACAAATGGTGAACCAGAAAACTTAGTTCATTAGGTACTTCGCTACAGTTATTAAATGTATAGTAAAAGTTTCTGTAACGATAGTTAAGTAATACTAATATGACTAGAATGGCTGCAGATGACTAAGATACTTTGGAGTATATAGGGCTATCTACATTAACACCTGCCTAGATTATTTAATGTTATACATGGTAAGATAACCACTCACTCTATCCATTCAGGTTTAAGCAGTATTGTGTTGTATTTTGCCAAACGGATTTGTGAGGTATTGTTTGTCTTCCCCAACTCCACATTAAGTGACTGCACACTGGAAAGTTGAAATTGAAGCCCCTGTATTGATTCTGTGAAAAAACTAGAAATGAGGCAAATCAAGTTTTCTGTGATAGAATGCCACATATCCTGTAAACTTTCTTTATGTTGGTTTAATTAGACGTTGTGAAGGTTGGTTCTGTGAGTAGGTTAAATTCAAAGTTCAGTAAAGTGACAAAAAAAATAAATCTTTACAGAACTAGGAAAAATACTGTCACTAAAAATGCAAGTAAATTTATCCAGGTGATAAAATGGTTTCTTTGCTCTATTCTTGCTTTAGTTTTCCAGGCAAAGATATGCACAATTCAGGTGTTCAGATTTTTCTGTGAAATGTAAAGCTGCAATTATTTTATATACATCAGGAAAGAATGAGCTCATTTCTCCTTTATTTTGACTTATATTCAAGATTGTAAAAGATTATTATGGGCTATTCAGTATTATTGATAATTAGTTCAGTCTCCTAAGTAAAGCATGGGTTTAGAACTTCAAGTCCTCATACTAAAGCAATCTTACACTGGAAGTCAGTCCATTTCCTGTGTAATCACTTGAGAGTGGGCATATTCAAGCATATGAATATGTTTTAAAATTCTATTAGAATACTCGTCCTAGACCTTTTTCTTATAAATAGTGAATGCACTAGATTTTTTTCCTTCCAATGACATAAAAGTGAAGGAAAAGAGTTTTAACTGCAAAATTTAAATCTGTTCTGTATCTTCGTCATCTCTGAGAGAGTGAGAAAAAATAATAATGATTAATGAATGTCTGGATTGAAACTGGCATTTTTATTGATAGGATTTCTCTCACACAATCCCAGGTAGAAATTTTGAGTCTTGAAGAGAAAAGTCTTAAATCAAGAGGAAGGACAATGAATTACTTGAGAAGTTACTTTAAAAGAAAAAGTCCATCTCCAATAGATAGACAGGGCCTCAAAAGGAGGGTTTGTGATACCAACACACAGTCAAATTTTCTGACCCACATTTCTTCCTGTTTAAAAGAACAGCAAGGACAAAAATGGAGAAGAGACTAGGGGAAAGGCAGTCCAGTGACCGGCCCAACTAGGGATCCATCTCATAGGGAGACACTACAGCCTGACACTACCACTGATGCATGGTGTGCTTACACATGAGAGCCTAGTATGGCTGACCTCTGAGAGGTCCAACCAGTAGCAGACTAAGATAGAAGCAAATACTTACACTCAACTTATTCCACTGAATTCTGGGAACTATATGGTAGAATTAGGGGAAGGGTTGAAGATGCTGAAGAGGAGGGTGACCCCATAGAAAGATTAGCAGTATCAGCCAACCTGGACCCCTAGGAGTCAGACACTGACTATACAACCAGGCAACATACATGAGCTGGTCTAAGGCCCCTGACACATATACAGCAGAGGACTTCTCTGTCTGGCCTTAGTAGAAGAAGACAGCCTAATCCTCGACTGACTTTAGGCTCGAAGGAGGTGGGAGGCCTGGAGTGGAGAAGATTCCTTTTAGAGGCAGGGGAGAGGAAGAATGGGATCAGGAACTGTGGAAGGGGGAACAGGAGAGGGGTAATGGCTGGACTTTAAATAAATTAATAATAATAATAACTACAAGAGCAAATGCCTTGAAAAATGCAGTAGATACCATTAGAGCTTTTACCAATCCAAATTTACAGAGCTGTGAAAAGAGGCTAAATATCAGAAGCAGGTAATTAGCAATCTGTTAAGAATAATAATGTCGGGGTTGGGGATTTAGCTCAGTGGTAGAGCGCTTGCCTAGGAAGCGCAAGGCCCTGGGTTGCGCAAGGCCCTGGGTTCGATCCCCAGCTCCGGAAAAAAAAAAGAATAATAATGTCAATATAGGGTCTCAAAAGATAGTCCAATGGGTAATCCGTCTATGAGGGAAGTAGGAGGACACTGACTCAGATCCACGCGCTCAGATAAATAAATGTTGGGTGAGGGTGACAGCTCACCTCTCTTCCAATTTCTCTGTAGTTAGAGACAGGCTATCTCTGGAGCAATATAGGAAGCTAGACTAGATGATTCAGTAAACTTTGAGTATAAGTGACAGACCTTATCTCAATATAAAAGTGAGAGCTATTGAAGAATATATTTAACATAAACCTCTGGCATTCACACACAAACACACAGACACACATAAAAACACATGTGTACCCCCCCAAATATATACACAGACAAAAGGACAACACAAAAAGTCATACATATCTTGTAATTTACTTTGTATACTCCCTAAACTGACTCACTAAAATAAATTAATATTTAATGTGGATTTTTATTGTAAGGCTTAGGCATTTTCATCCATCCATTCCTTTATCCATTAATCATTCTAGTCCATGAAAAACTAATACTGAGTAAATTAACTTATATTTTGGTCATCCAAAATTGCTACAATATTCTCTGATGCAGAATGGGTTTAAAGCAGATACATAATGGTACTGCAGCTCACAAGTAATCCAGAATGTTCCCTTTTTACACAAACACCAAGGACATAGAAATACTAGGAGAATAAAAATGAATATATATATTTGAACATCTGCCATATACCAGCTGTTGCTCAAACTGGTTTTCTATAGATGGTTGCTTTTTGCTTTCTCGATTAAACATTAGAAGCTGTTACCTTGCTTCATAGATGAAGAAATCATCAGTTTGTTATTGTTTGGAATTCCTCCCTATATTTTGAGGCCCCAGATCTCAGTTCAAGAGAATTTAGTTTTGCTTGAAAATAAGATCTTTAAAGATTCATAAGTTTGAAATTAAGTTACTAATATATATCATAATTCAATGACTGATATCACTAAGGGTAGAAATTTGGAAAATGCAAGGAACATTCGACAACCCATTTCATAAATACATAAAAACATTTCAAGGATAAGCAATTTGCAGAGCATAGGGTTAAGTTATTTACTACAGCTAATAATGTAATATGAACATTTTGAAATGTGGAAATATAATCGAGTAAAGGCCAATATAGAGCTAGAAAATTATAGAGACATATACACAAGACAATGTTGGTGATATTGAAGGCTTAGTTTCCAAACACTGCACTAAGCCATGTTTCACACTGAAGCTAGTCACACAGTTTTTTTTTCTTTTGTTTCCATGCTCGTACAAAATTGGTGGTTACTCTGAACTGTCACACAAGAAGTGTACAATAACATCTATATGAAAACAAACTAAAACTAGAAAATGTTTTGCAGCTAAGCAATGACAGTCATCACATTGGACTTCAGTGCATCACAGTCCTTTAACAAGAAGAGACTTGATGCTGAATGCCACTCCCTCACCAGGGTCATGGTTGCTGATTATTGAGGAGGCTACAGAATGTCATAAATCAAACCCAAATAGTTTGCCACACAGGTCGACTCTCTCATAAAAGATTTCTCTGTAGCTTAATACACTGTTTGTTGGCAATTTTACCTTAAATATTTTCTTAAAAATTGGAGTCAATATTCTCAAGTCTGCTGCTGTTTTTTTTAATTGTGTAATCTTATACATTGTTTGTTATAATTTTAACGATGTCCCTATCGTCTTCACTTGGAGTAGGTTTCATCTCAAGCAATTGTTTCTTTGCTTTTCAGAAACATGTGAGTCCTTATATTTTTTAAAGTTCTCTGAAGTTTCAACAATTTAATCACATCGTTGGTCTCTACTTCCAGGTCTCTTACATTTCACACACTTTTCTCACTGATGTGTTGAACCTCTCAAAGTCATCGATGAGGTTACAATACACTTCTTCTGCACTCCTGTTAATGTGGATACTTTGACCACCATCAGTGTGTCACAAATGTTCTCAATAAAATTCTAAAAAGGAATCATTTCCATTTTTGTTTATTTAGTCTGGATTCTTCACCAGGATTGTACTTTTAAAAGAATTTCTTAAACAGAAACACTTGAAGACCAATTACACATAACCCAATAGCTGCAGAATAAGTAGTGCATTATAAGCATGCAAACATTAACTACTTGAATCTCATCAGATCTTTGAACAGTCAATAGTTTTGCTAAAGAGACATTGTACTTTGAACAGAATTTTATTTTTTTTGAGCACTTGGTCTCAACAGTGGTTTAAAATATTTATCATACCACTTTGTAAACAGATGTGCATTTTTGCTGTTCCATTGTCAGACATCATAATAACAGATTTACTTTAATTGCAAATTGGTTCTCAATTTTTTTAGGTGGAAAGGTGGGCACTGGTTTCATTTAATATCCCCAGTTGTATTAGGCTTCCATATACAATACAGCTAGCCTGGGCTTTGTAGATGTGAATCTAGACACATTGGTTTCTCCTCTCTAGGTAGTTAGTCTTAGACGACATCTTGGAATGTAGGACTGTTAATGAAGATAAAAAAATCAATCCTGTAGCATAGCCATTTCCATTAATCATGCTTTCTTAGACAGGCAGATAGCTTGTTTCAACTTCTTTGTCAGCACTCACTTCTTCATCTTGTGCTTTCATTTTATGGAAATGAAATCTTCAAGAATTAGCTTTAAGCCATATGAATCATTCTACGACATGTTTAAACTTTTGTTCTGTAACTCCTGAGCCTCTTTAAAGATTTCATAGACTTGAAGACTAAGGGACTCATTGTGGATTAAGTACAAGTCTAAAGGAGTGTCTGGGAAATTTGATCTTCCATCTAAATCACTAAAATTTCTTCTATATCAGCTATAAGGTTGTTTTGTTTTCTTACCACTGGTAATGGAATAGAGTGGTAATATTAATTCCATTAAGAGATAGAAGTCTTCTCTTTATTTTTTTTTTTGTATTTTTTTCCTTTTATTCACTGTTCCAAGAGATCTTTGTCTCAATTTCAGTGTGCTTACCTCAATATGGTAACCACTTTCAGTTTTGGATTTAAAATGAAATACATTTATCTCTCTCACTTGACTGCTTTGAGGACAGGTATAGTTATTAACTGAACTAATTTCACTGCTGTTTTATCTCAGTGGAAAAAAACTCAAAGGAGGAAGATGAGAAAATTGTTGATCAGTGGACAATTAGAACACAAATATTTAGTAAACTGAGTTCATAAGTTTTGTAAATTGTATCAGTCCCAGTAAAGAACAATGATCATTATTCACCTTCACACAGAATTATGAAGAAAATGTTTGGTATGTTGTGAGAATAACAAACTTGTAATATAGACATTAAATGAGCACAGACTGTTTGAAAAAATAGTACTTAAATTCCCAATGAGTACCAGTTTTTCATCAACATTTCTTTTGTAAATAATGAAATTTTGTAAAGCCCAAGAAAATAAAACATTACAAAATGAAGTATGCTTGCAATAAGCATCATGCCATCTGGTTGATAGGGAGTTGAATGACAACTGTAGTTTTTAAATCCTTAGAAATCTACTAAATCCTTCTATTAGCAAGTACAAAATATAGAATCTTCCTGTGATTGTGAAATCCAATGACCTAATACAAGACAGAATTCATTCTATTTATAAATGTATATTTGTGTGTGTTTGTGTGTGTGTGTGTGTTATGACCAATTTCCAAGAATTCCAAATAGCCTCAAGTAAAGTTTCTTATTAATAAGTCCTATAATGTTTGTTTAACTCCAAAGTGGGATTTGATTTGTATTTAAAACATCATTAAAATAATTTCCTTATAGTCTTCACAGTACAATAAGTATGGCTTTTTACTCTTTGCTATTTCACATATTCTGAAAGGGCTTAGGGGCTCGCATTTGAATGAGCAAAACAAATTTTAATATTTTTGTCACAACTTTTAATTGATTGTTTTATTTATTTACATTTCATATGTTGTCCCCTTTCCCCATCTCCCCTCTCAATACCCCTATGCCATACCTCCTTGACTTTGTCTTTAAGGGGGTACTCCCCTACCCCATTACCAATTCCTGTCTCACCCCTCTAGCAACCCCCTTCTCTGGGGCAAAAATTCTCCTCAGTGCCAAGCACCTCCCCTCCCTTTGATGCCAGATAAGGCAGTCCTCTGCCTACATGTCTAGCAAGAACCTTGGACCGACCGATGTATACTCTTTGGTTGGTGGATTAGTCCCTGGGAGCTCTTAGGAATCTGGGTCATTGATATTGTTGTGCTTCCTCTGGTGTCGCAGTTCCCTCCAGCTCCTTCAGTCCTTCCCTAACTCTTCCATTTGGATCCCTCAGCTCAGTCCAATGGTAGGCTATGAGGATTTGCATGTGGCTTAGACAGGTGCCGGCAAAGCCTCTCAGAAGACAGTCATACAAGACTTCTTGGCATCAGCAGTAGTGTCAGAATTTGGTGTCTGCAGATGTGATGGATCCCAAGGTGGAGTGGTCTTTGGATGGCCTTTTCTTCAGCCTCTGCTCCTTGTCCTTGTGTTTCTTTTAGACAGGAAGAATTCTAGGTTAAACATTTTAAGATGGGAGAGTGGCTCCTTCCATTAACTGGGGACCATGCCTGTCTATTAGAGGTGGCCTCCTCAGGTTCTATTTCCCCTCTGTTGGATGTTTCAGCTATTGTCATCCCCATTGGGTCCTAGGAGTCATTTTGTATCCCTAGCATCTGGGACTTTCTAGTGGTTCCCCTGTTCTCTGCCTGCCAGCGCTAAATAGTTCTATTTATTCTTCTGGCACTCTAGACTTATCTCCTGTCTCTTCCCACATCTGAACCTGCTTTTTCCCTCCCCATGCCCTCTCCCACCTATTCCCTCTACATCCCATGATTATTTTGTCCCCCCTTATAGGTGGGATTGAAGCATCCACACTTTAGCTTTCATTCTTGTTAAGCTTCATATGATCTGTGAGTTTTATCATGGGTATTCTGAGCTTTGAGGCCAATATCCACTTATCAGTGAGCAAATACTATATATGTCCTTTTGGATCTGAATTACCTCACTCAGAATGATATTTTCTAATTCTATCTATTTGCCTTCAAAATTTATGAAGTCTTCGTTTTTAACAGCTGAATAGTATTCCATTGTGTAAATGTAACAAATTTTCTGTATCCATTCTTCCATTGAGGGATATCTGGGTTGTTTCCAGCTGCTAGCTATTATCAATATGGCTGTTATGAACATAGTGGAACAAATGTCCTTGTTATATATTGATTTGTCTTTGGGGTATATGACCAGTAGTGATATCATTGGGTTTTCAGATAGAACCATTTCAATTTTTGAGAAACTGCCAGATTTCCAAAGAGTTGGACCACGAGTGTCTGCTGTAACCTAAGTGTGTTTTTTTTTTTTTTTTTGGTTCTTTTTTTTTCGGAGCTGGGGACCGAACCCAGGGCCTTGCGCTTCCTAGGTAAGCGCTCTACCACTGAGCTAAATCCCCAGCCCCCCTAAGTGTTTTATCTTAGCCATTCTGATTAATGTATAGTGGAATGTCAGGGTCATTTGGATTTGCATTTCCTTGATGACTAAGGATTTTGAACATTTATTTAAATGCTTCTCAGCCATTTGAGATTCTTCCATTGAAAATTTCTGTTTAGCTTCGTATCCAATTTTTAATTTGGTTATTTGATATTTTTGGAGGTTAGCTTCTTGAGTTCCTTATATATTTTGGATATTAGTCCTCTATCAGATGTAGGGTTATGAAGATGTTTTTCCCAATCTGTAGGTTGCTGACTTGTCCTGTTGACGGTATATTTTTCCCTTACAGAAGCTTTGCAGTTTCATGAGATTCCATTTATCATTTGTTGATCTTAGAGCCTGAGCCACTAGAGTTTTGTTTAGGAAATTTCCCCCTGTGGTGATGAGTTTGAGGTTCTTTCCCAGTTTTTCTTATATTACATTCATTGTATTTGGTTTTATCTTGAATTCCTTGATCCACTTGGACTTGACCTTTGTCCAAGGTGATACATATGGATCTATTTTTATTTTTCTACCTACAGAGTGCCAATTAGAACAACACCATTTATTGACTACAAAGCAATAATGATAAAAACCACATGGTATTGGTACAAATGGTCAAGTCAACCAATGGAATAGAATTGAATACCCAAAAATAAACCCACATTATGGACACTTGATCTTCGACAAAGAAGCCAAAAATAAACAGTGAAATAAACAAAGCATTGCCAACAAATTGACTATTTATGCAAGAATTAGAACAGTTTGAAAGACTTCACTTCCACTTTTTACATTCTCATCTCTATTTCTATGCAGACCAAGTTCTAGGCATCTAGGGTATTTGTTCTAGGCATCTAGGGTAATTCAAGCATTTGGGCTAATAGCCACTTATCAATGAGTGCATACCATGTATGTCTTTCTGTGATTGGGTTAGCTCACTCAGGATGATATTTTCCAGTTCCAACCATTTGCCTACGAATTTCATAAAGTCGTTTTTGATAGCTGAGTAATATTCCATTGTGTAGATGTACCACATTTTCTGTATCCATTCCTCTGTTGAAGGGCATCTGGGTTCTTTCCAGCTTCTGGCTATTATAAATAAGGCTGCAATGAACATAGTGGAGCATGTGTCTTTTTTATATGTTGGGGCATCTTTTGGGTATATGCCCAAGAGAGGTATAGCTGGATCCTCAGGCAGTTCAATGTCCAATTTTCTGAGGATCCTCCAGACTGATTTCCAGAATGGTTGTACCAGTATGCAATCCCACCAACAATGGAGGAGTGTTCCTCTTTCTCCACATCCTCGCCAGCATCTGTTGTCCCCTGAGTTTTTGAACTTAGCCATTCTCACTGATGTGAGGTGAAATCTCAGGGTTGTTTTGATTTGATCATGTCTTGATTTGATACGTGAGAAGTGTTCCCCCTATAAAGTTACAAAATAACCTTTTTTGTTAATATTTATATTTTTATAATTTATATTTATTTACACTATCAATTTTAAGTTACTTTTTAATAATGATAAGATTTGCATTGAGTTGTATTTCTTTTTTACATAGTTAATTTTTATTTTTTTAAATATATTTTTAATTAAAATAGAAGCATCACTTTCTACCGTCTCTTTCCTCTCTCTAGACCCTGTCATGTATCCTCTCGGCAACACCTCCCATGTCCCAAACTCTCAAATTGATAGCCTCTCTTTCTATGATTAGTGTGTGTGTGTGTGTGTGTGTGTGTGTGTGTGTGTGTGTGTTTGTGTGTGTTTGTGTGTGTTTGTGTGTGTGTCAAGTCTTGACAAATCTTTCCATTGATTTATGGCTGAGTACTTTCACAAATACTTTCTGAATGTGCCTAACTTTATAACAAGAAGTGGTTTCATACACTATGAGTTCTGTGTGTTCTTTCCCTCTCTCAGACAGACTAGTTGATTCTGTGAGGCCCAAGTTCATTACAAGACTCTGCCTTAAACAACAACATGAATAGTAATAGAAAAAGACAACCAACATCGGCACCAGGCATTCACACATACAAGCATAAACAAGTGTGTGTGTACACACATACATATATATACACACAAAAACTAAAAATAATTCAAAGTATATAGAGTATAAAATGCAAAGAAAACTGGAAGTTATATAGATGTTGGAAAAAGCTTAAAGTGAGAAAAAAAAACATTTAATGTAGTGGGAGATATACCCAGTGATTTGAAAAGGTCAAGTTATCTTTAGTTGGTAGATAGCTTGTAGCTTTGCTTGCAGAGAAATAATCCTCTACAACTAGAGAAGCTCATCAGGAAACACCGATGAAAGATGAGTTACAAATGTGACATCTCAGCATCCTTTCTCCTGATAGCCATCTGTCATTTATTTTTACAAGATCCATGCAAGGATAAGAGAGGGTTTGTATTTTTATTGTTATTTGGGTTGGGGCTGGTACTATCTGGTTTTCAAGTCCCTGTCAAATGACTTAATGAAAATTATGAATTTAATTTTTTGTAAATATGGTTAGAAACCACAATTTTTTAACAAAAACTCTGGTTTTGTCACTAAATAAAAATTACACTATCACAGTAACTTCTAACATTATTGATATCTTGAAATATTTCTCATTTACTATTACCTATATTTTTGTCTGTTATATTCATTACTAGCTCTAAATATATGAGCCTTATTATAAAAACATATATTTTAAAAGCTACATTGCTAAATATAGCTATATATAGATATAGATATAGATATATTCTAATGTATTTTAATTTATGCAAATTAAAGAAAATTATTGCAAAAGATATCTAAGTTTTAAATATATTTAAAAGTTAATAAGAAATATAACAAATAATTTTTATTAAGCCTAGAATATGTTCCTTCATTCTCATTTCTTATTTTAACATTCTAGAAACATATTTGTGTCCTTCATTAGGCTTTTAGATATTTGAGTAAAAAACTATTTTTAATGGAAGAATTAAAGCACTGTAATGGCATTCTTCTCCCATAAAGATATACCTGATTTGATTAAAATATTTTACATTATCTATTTTACTTTATTATTATTACTAGTATTACAATTAAAATCTTAAGTTATTTTGATGTGTCCAAAGGATCTTTCATTTAAATTATAGAAGTCTAAAAAGATGAATAAAATATCATGTCGCCTTATTTTATGATGTAACCTACCCATTTGAAGATCCAAACCAATAAATTGTAATATTAGACCTTCTAAATTGCATATCTCAGAATTAGAATTCTTATGTGACCAATTTTACCTCCTTATAATATATACATTGTGTTAGCACACTTGTTCTATATTTTGACAAACTTACTTTTCTTAAAAAGTTTATTTCTGATCATTCTTAAATTCATGTAGAATATTCTAGAACACAGTTCCTACTATTCTCATAAAGACCTCTGGGGTGCTGAATGATGTTCATTGCTCTCTTCTGCCAGTCTTATTTTTGTGGTAAGTGAATATATAGTCTTTCTTAATAGCACATTGATAATTAGATATATATGTCTCCAAGGGACATAATGGAAAGAATGCTTAAAATGTTCAGTACTATAGCTTTTTATCCCTAATATTTATAGGCCTCAGACCTGGATTGAATTACCAATACCTTTTGAACTTTATATTCTTGATTTATCTGATTTAGACCAACTCCTATTTCCTTTGACATCTGTGTTACTTGCTGTAACATTCTATTGTGTAAATGTCACTTTTATTTCCTCAGATGAAGTGATGAGATGAGAACTCTACACAAGCTGTGTGAATACATTGCTTGGGTTGAGCCCAGAGCATTTCCTTTTCTGTTCTAACTCTCCCTAGACCTATGGCTGGACACAATCTAATCTTTCAAGCTGGCTGATCAATCCAGCTTCTTTTGGCTTCAGAATGAATTACTCTGCTTAGCTTCAGCCTACCATTGGTAAAATATACTAATCTCGCTTTTTTCTCATTCTCTGGCTCATTCTGTCAAATCTTTGATTTGTCATTTTGTCTGTTCCTCAATTAAGTGTCACTTTCAAACATGGCTGCTTCATTCTACTAACCTAACTTTCAGTGTTAGGGATTAAAGGTGTCTACTAAGGGTATGTCTATATTTCACCCAGATCATGCTGTAATACAAAGTGTGTTTGCATTCTGACAAGATCATATCTTTGGGTATGCCAGAGCAGCCTTGTTGCTGGATTAAAACTAATTCCCTCCTAATTTTGATCCAGCCTGTGTTTTCGTAAGTCTATTCTGCTGACTCTGTTGAAATGCCTCCACTGAGGACACTCATCACCATGACTGGTGGCCTTCCTTCAGTCCCATTCATCCTTCTTTTAACAACGGTATTTACTTCTATAAGGCACCTCTCTGTCTGGACCTTTCACTCACCAGATTCATGTCAAAGACCATATCTGGATCTCTTACTCATTGTAACCACCTTGTCCCATTTAGTAGGAAGCACAGGCTACTATTTTTCTATTCCTATGTACTAGAACTTGGCTCATTATTTAATCTCCTTACTTCCATGTGCTCATCTGAGAAATGGGAAAAATACTTGATGTCCATATCAGTGGATTGGTTTTATTTTATTTTTATTTATTGAGGTGGTATCTAATAACTAAAAAAGGATGTTGACATTCAGTGTGTAATATTGCAGCCACACAAACCTGATGAACAGAGTTGGATCCCTGGAACCCATGTAAAAAGCGAGAAGTGTGATACATATCTATAGTACCAGAAGTGGCAGAAATAAGAAAGTTCCTGAAACAAGAACCAATTCTTAAAGGATATCATCTGACATTCATATGAGTGCCAAAGCACATGTGTATAGGCAAGCACATGTGTGCACAAATACAAATATTTTAGAAAAAATTATGGCTTCCAATGATTTCAAATATCAATATAGCCATTAAATTATTACTATTTTACATTAATTATTATTATCAAACTCTGTAAGATTTAATCAATTGTTTCTCTGAATGACACTTTGGCCTAGGTTCCAAGTGTAGTTTCTACTCAGTTTCATGGATTTATTTTTTATCTCTCTGAGATCCATACTACCTCTGCTGCTCAGACCGTTTAGAGCTTTGGTATTTGATTAACATTTGAATCTAAAACACCATTATGCAGATTCCCAGTGTTAAGCCATGTGTCCATGATGATACACACATCTTTCCTGCCAAACACCAGCTCCACTTCCAAACCATACCATCTGTTAGTTGGTCTGTCAAACTGGAAACTATGGAGACAGCTTTAACTTGTCCTCTCTACTCTATTTATGTGATCTATGTCCTATTTAAACATCATTTTCACTGAAAATGCACATCAGACAAAGAATTTTTTGTATAACAGTTCTAGTATCATGAGTGGATGAGGGAGGGAAAGCAGGAAGGAGAGGGAGAGATAGAAAGACAAAGAGACAGATGAAGAGATGGAGAGACAGAGAGGGAGACAGAAAGAATCTTGTTATCTCAGAATTAAATTTCCTTAGTAGTTTCTTCCAGTATCTTGCTTACAGCATTTTTGTCTCTTGTCACTTTGAGACCTGTAGTAAGAATTGAACTGAAGCCCCCACTGTCACTAGCAAACAATGGACCACTGAACCATATCCCAGGCCCACTAGAATCTTTGTTTTTGTTGTAATTTTATTTGTTTTGATATAGGGTTTCACTGTACAGCCCTGACTGGCTTGAAACTCTAGATGAAGCTGGCTTTGCTTACAGAGATCTGCCTGCTTTGAGTGTCTGAGTGCTGGTAATAAATATATGAAACAACTTGTCCAGCCAAAAATAATTTTACATAAAGTAATTTTCATTCTGTAACATTCATGCTATAGAAGTAAAATGACATTATTATGCACTTGTACAGTAGCTTGCAACTCTCCCCGTCTTTGAAATGTTTTTGTGGTTTAATTGTTTTGGGTACTGTTCCCTCACATGACCCTAAAATTCTATGACTGATAACAGCTATGATATTGATCCACACCTGTTTCCCTCTGCCCAATATAAGGTTCAGTAGTTCCATAATCTACTGAAAATGTCTTTTTGCCTTTGTTTTTAATTGAGGTTCTAATATGTCTTCGAAATTATCTTTTCTTCTATATTGTCTCTTCTATAGAGGAAAAATATAGTATAGAAACAAAGTCAAACAAAGTATGGAGATTATTGTAATTAACCATGGTGGTCTAAGATATAGTTGTGGCAACTAACAATATGATTACTGGCCTGATAATTAATGTCAGAGCCTTCACCACTATCTCTCAACTCCTTTTGTTTTCAAGGAAAATGTTATTTTTTCTTTTAATCATGAGTCAGGAATGACAGTTGATAATCATCTAGGCTCAAAGTTTTAATGAGAATAAATTACAGAAACAAAAAATATGATATCTTTCTTTGAAGTTGAATGGATTAATGAGTAATTCAGGTAAATAGACAATGAAGCCAGGAGCGGAAGAAGTCCAATTATAAAGAAAATGGATATAGTACAAACTGATTTTATACATATATATATATATGTATATATATATATATTAGTTTATAAGTGTTAATACATTACAAAGTATTACTTAAATGGACATAGAGGTAGGGCCCTATAGAAAGGAGAAACAACTGTGTAGACAAGTGGAACAAACTGAGGGACTTCTGAGAAAATAGGCAATTCCCTGCTTAGAGCACTAAGAACGAACTACTAAACTCAATTAAGGCCAAATGTGGCTATTTCCTTGTTTTCTCAAAGCTTACAACCCCCAACATAGTCTCCAATTCTTCAGAATATCCGAAAACTGGCATGTCCCCCACACTTTGAAGTCAGGACTAACTAACAATTCCATTGGAAGGATTCCTCTCATTGAGAAGTGCTCCCAGGACACTTGGGCAGACTTAATGATATTTGAGTGAAAGAGAAAAAATAAGCCACTGTGACAACCTCAACATGCTTCAGAGACTCACTTGCTATTCCTGTGTGTTAGGTAATCTCATGGGGCTTAATGCATTCCAGTATCCCAGAGGTGTGATTAAAGGAATGGAGAGTGGGAAACAGCAGACATTAGTTCTACAGAGTGATAAAACCAACATTATGGTAGTATCCAGGGATTTCATCAACAGCAAAATGAGGACAAGGGAATTGGGCCATGAGTGATTTTATTAAAACACTGGGTAAATCCAATCAAGATGCTTTAACTATTAAGCTGCCTGATGATAGAGGTTCTATGTTTGCTTTGTGGAATGCTAGCAACATGAAAGCAATAAGGGCGTGGATTTTAAAAATCCCCAAAATAGCAATACTTCATAGCTACAAGAAGGAATAACTGGAAAACACATCATAACTAAAGAACATTTAGTTTTAAACTTAAAAGAATGGCTACCATTGAATTAGCATTTGTTAGGTTTTTGCTAAGACCTTGAGTATAAGGGCAATAAAACAGGCAGTTTCTATTAGGAGGAGTGGGTCACACACATAACCACCAATGTCTAGATTATAGTAGAAAAATATACAAATGTTTGTAACTAAAACAAAAACTATTTTTATGTCTTTAAAAAATCTACCTGATACTATTTTTAGCATTCCCTATTCAAATTTTTATTTAATCCTCATGAATAATATTGCAGCATTTTATGATAAGGAAGAAAATGCAACTTGCCTAAACACCAAAATTATTTGGTGATAGATCCAGAGTTTGAATAGAGATTTGATTAGTTTACATGATAGTCAAACCTATTCTAACTCGGAAGCCAATCTTCAAAGTTTTACTTTACAACATTAAAGTGTAAAGAAGAAATTAGAGCCGATACAGAAGCTAACTTTTGTTGAGTAGTTTTTATATGCCAGACATTAGGCAGGGGTAGTCCTTCTATGTCTTACTCAATTTAAGGAGCTGACAGAAGCATTTAAATCACTTCTTAAGGGTCAATCACTAGAGAATTGTCAGTGCAGGAATCAAATTTAATTTAGGTAGCACAAATCTATTCTTTTTATGATGCTCCTTCTGATATTATAAGTCTACTAATTTCATTTTGCATAAGGCTTTGTGTCACAAAAACATTGACTTAGGGACAAAAACTTATGTTAGTGATCCTGCTCTACCATAACACAAAACGAGCCTGAATGGTTTAAACAATGGAAACTTATTTCTGTACCTTCTAGAATTCCAAAACCAGGGGTTAAAGTTACATAATTCTTTTAATTCTACTGACATTTTTATCTTAATATTTTCTATATACTATGATTAATTTTACCAACTGCTTTTAATTTAGTTAGTGTAATAGAGCCAGTTTGTCTTTAAAGCTTTGGAACTAGGATTTATGGAATAATCCATGTTAGGAATGTGGTTGAATGAATCAGCTACCTTCCACCCACTTTTTCTCATTTTCATATTTGGTGAGCATTTTAGTGACATTTATGAGTAATGAAACCAGGAGCCAAGACACTAATTGTTGAAAGTGAGACTCCTTCCAGAGTGGTAAAATCATAATCCTTCTGGTCCCAGCCTGAAAACATTGCCCTTGCCTTAGGATAGATGCCTTGTAGGGGATGGAGCTCAGTGGTAAAGTATTTGTCTAGCATGTAGAAGACCTTAGGTTTGATTCAGCCTTAAAATAAAATATAGGAACAGTATACTAAGTAATTTATGTTATAATGAAGGAAAAATGCTGATTTGCAAGTTCTGATTTGCCTTTTTGATACATATGTAAAAAAGTTGAATATATGAAGTAATCATAGCTTTGAGATCTTTTAACCAATTGAAATGTGTACAGTGACAATATCATGAATCTAAGAGTTATTATAAAAGCAAAATGTAGCACAATAACAATACTTTATATAAAGTCCAAGAAACATTAGTGAGACAGTTGAAAAGTGGTTATGTAAATTTCAAGGTTGTACAAATTCAGTGAAGGTAGTCTGTTCCCATTTAATGTAACTAGGTGTTTTTCAAGTAATGTCAGTATAGAGTATAACATTTTTAATGAGCACGTTTAGAAAATAAACTTAAGTTAGCAACTATTTCCAAGGTTCTATGTACATTCTCAGAATTAGAAACTAAAAGTTGGAGTTAGACTGTAAAACACACAGAAAAGTGTAGCTAAGGAAAGGTTCCAGAAGGAAAATCTAAAATCTTATTCTCTAAAGATTTTTTGAGTAGATGTCGTTAACACAGTCACACACAGACACACACACACACACACACACATACACACACACCTCATTTCCCCAAATTTGTTAGTCAACAAGAGGTTATAGGATAAGAAATTTCATCCCTTACCCTGTAAATGGTACTTATGGGTAAGCCATACTCTCCATAATGCTTTAGCCAGGCTCCACCATTTTGAATCATAGTTACTACTAAACAGCTACTGACTGATGAAATTTTGATGTTTGTATATTATCTGTTTACTTCAGTACAGTTACATTTCAAAGCTCTTGTAGATAGAGGTGTAACTGAAATAATTCCAAATAGCAAATACTCTTAGCCAGTCAAATGAATAATTAGAGTATGACATGAAAAATGTCTTACATCTTTGGGGTGAGTGAAACAGACTGGTTTATAAATAGAGAATTAGAGAATTGTATCCATACCAGCTGCATCTGAGTCGTGCAGTGAGAATAAGTATATAGAAGAATATCTCAGAGGAAGATACCTCAGTACAATCTGCGATGTCTGAAAGTATGCTGTGCATAGTTAATTGTCCTGCAAACATATTAATTCATGCCTTGCTTTTCTGTGTATCTGTAGAGATTCTCCATGGTAAAACATGCCACTCAGGAAAAACTAGAGCTGTGTTTCTGGACCATGGTCAGCCACATTTTAGTCAGAGTAATATATTCCTTAGTTTAAGAAATAGCCAAGTTAATAAAGATGAAAAAAAGAGAAAAAAGATAAATTGAAAAAAAATCATGCACATTTGTTGATCTACCTATTACCATTTTGGCTGAAATGTGTTATACATAATACAGTGGTAGGAAGTGGGACTAATAAGAAGACTAGTCATTTGATCTTTGGAAAGTTCAGATATGACCTAGTCATCTAAGGAGATTAGATTCTGCCCTGAAACATTATGATGACACATTATAATTTTATATTCAATCATTTGATAGAAATATATTGCTAGCCACATGAATAACTTAAGACAAAAAATTGGTAAAGTTAGTTTTAAGAGCGTAGCTCATTTAACCATTGTTATAATTTTTAGCTTTTGACATGTCATCAACATTATAAAATAGCTATGTGATAACTAATGTTTTTGCTCATATTGTCTTTGAAATCTATTGTTTTAAAATGTTAGAATAATGTGGTTTGTGTCAAATTCTTCATGGCCATCTCTGCTTCGTAGACAGGTCAGGTCTGAACTATAGGTGGGAAACCTCAAAGCCACAGCTCTAACACAGAATGGCTACTCATTCCTAAATAAAATGCAATCTCATGGCAAGTACACATCTATGGGGCCTATTTCAAATGTTTTTCTCATTCCCAAAACCAATTGCTCCAATGTTGTGGGAGAAACATTGAGTCTAGAGGAAATCTAGAAATGACGATCCTACACAAGGAAACTCGTGTCCTGAGGAGGTGGCAGGCCAGGGAACTGCTGTCAAAGAATAGACTTCTTTTCAGCAAAGGTCATCAAGCTAGAGAAGCTTTGGCTGTGCTGGGAAGGATTGTCCACCTTCAGCTGACATAGAGAAATCTGCACTGTCATTAGATCCAGTTAGAATCAAGGACTAGAGGTAGCTAATGAGCTACAAAGAAGCAAAGTGAATACCTCCCAGGTCCACTAGACCCAGTGACACACAGTCCCACATGGAGGTTTTTCCCTTCTAGTCAAATAGTGACTCTTAATGAGACAGGCACTGCAGGCTTCAGTACAAACCTGACAGCGTACAAAGAAAGCCAAAGGAAGTTGAATTCCATAGGGCAGAAATGAGAATCTAGGTCAGAGTGTCTGTCTCAACATTTTATTTTCCTCTGGGAAGTGCAGCCTGAGAAAAACATAAGAAAAAGTCTCCAACTTATTTTTTTAAGAAAAAAATGGTAATTATTTTTTACATTGCAAATCTAAACTTAAACTACATTAACAAGTCAATTAGAACATAAACACCGCAGAAGTCCTAATGTCAAAATCCGCATGTCCCTTCATGCTTAGCAATGATGTCATTAAGAAGCTGAAGTAGCTCTCTTTCCAAAATTCCCCTCTTATTTCTTATTATGTAGAATATTGTCTATATGAATCTCTAATTCAGCGTTGAATACTTTATAAGAAATACTTATAATTAAATGTTGACTTTTTAAAAATTTATTCTTATGTCATGCAATACATCCTGAGAGCAGCAGCTCCTTCTTCCCCCCTCCCCCACTTCCCCTTTCTTTTGGATACACTGATCCTCCTTCCCTTCACAAAAGAGCAGACTTCCCAGTGATAGCAACCAAATAGATGCAATAAGACTAGGCACAAACTCTCTCATGTCAGGGCTGGATGAGGCAACTCAATAGGTACCACAAATTGATAAAAACTTCAGAGACACCCCATTCCCATTGTAAGTGATTTAACAACATCTCCAACCATAGCATGCATACAGAGGGACTGGTGCAGGCCATGTAGGCTCCATTGTTGCTACTTCAGTTTCTGTGAGCCCCTCTGAACTCTGCTTAATTGACTGTGAGGACTATGTTCTCTTGGAGTCCTTCACCCCTCCGGCTCCTGCAACAGTAATGTCTCAAAGTATAGGGTGTGATGCAAAGACAGTCCTGAGTTAATAGGTGTCATTGTTAGACCACTACATTCCTTTTCTACATTCCATAGTTTTTTTAAAATGAATTTTTTAAAAAAATTCATATTTCTAAATTTGGTTCTTTTCCACTGCGTCTATGCCAGACGTGTCTCCCAATTACATGAACTATAGTTTCTTGGATTGGGAGAAAATATCACAGCTGCACATTCAGGAACTAAAGTTAAGATTAAAAATATAGTATTAAAACTTGTTGACTTTGACATGTATCACAAGGTGAATAAGCTTGCAATGCTTTCTGTGCCAGATTTCCTCTTGGTGGTATATGAGTATATATGAGCATATATGAGTATATATGGTCATATGTAATAAGTTCATAAGAATAGAGGTCTTTGCCTAATTCCTCTGCCACCTGCCAAATGGTTTTTTGCAGATTCATTCGTACTGAAATGAAGTCACATATTAGACTCCTGTTTTACATGATAGATTTCTTTCCTAATGACTGGAGTCCATGTTGAAAACACAACTATTTCCTAAGCTTTTTCTTCCTTCTATATCTTACTTAAAATCTACGTCAAGTAACAAAATTTAACTCAAGAACTTTGTAGACATTTCTCTAATGTCCTCATTTATTCCAAATTTGGACAGAATAGTGTTAATAACAACGGTTGGACATAGTTACACTTTAAATTTCTCATTTATTTGAATACATATACTTTTGTTTATTTTATGATTATACATTAATTTATTTATATATCTGAGAAAGACAGTGAAAACACCTGCACATCCACATGCTACAGTGTGCATATATTGTTAGAGGACAACTTGCAGGAGTCTGTTTTCTCCTACTGCAATGTGTATCCTGGGTATTAAGCACAGACTTCTGGTCTTAGTGATGAGCACCTTTACCCACTAAGTTGTTCAGCCAGTTCCATATCCGCTTTTTAGATTACCAGGCAACACTGTATTTTTAAAAATAAATCTAATCTATTATTTTACAAAATATTACATCAAATATATATTTAAACTGTATTAAAGTGGCTGCAAGATTAAGATAAATCAAAGTACAGAATAGAACTATTTCATCTATCCATCTGTCCCTTTCATTTAAGACAGTTTACTTGTGTCTCTGACAAATCATTTTTATTCTCTTTTTATAAGTTTAGTTAGTTGAGCCCAAGCTAATTACCAGATATTCTAAATGTATGAAATAAACACACACACACACAAACACACACACACACACACACACACACATACACGTATATACACACAAAAATATAAGTATGTTGACTTGTTTCAGTTGAAAAAGCTAAGGGGATTATGGGTTTCAAACTGAAGCTAAAATTGTTTTTTCAGTATGAATATCTTTCCTCTAACCACGTTGTTCTATATAACATGTTACATATGCATGAAGACAGTTTTAGAACATTATTTGATACCACGTTAAAGATCATGAATTTTTCAAATTTGTTTTCTTGTTTAGATAGGAACAATTGGCTTTTACTATTTTTACCTTAAACATCAAGCCCAATTTAAGATATTTCTGTGATGGACTCTATGTTAAATCAGAAAATTGCAAAGCAAAATAGCTGAGAATCATATTTTTCTAAAAATATAAAACAATAGGAAATAGGAAATAGTATAAAACCAGTTTAGGCCTCTTGGCACATTATCCAGAAATCCTCCTTTAAACTTTGTTAATTACAAAATAACTGCATTGTCTACTTGTTCCTATCTTGTTGCTTCTAATTCTAGAGATAAATAAATCCTTGAAGTTTTCTCATTGGTGTTTGGGTTGGGAGTCAAACGAGCAAGTTATGATAGGTTATTTCTCTGCTTCCAGTGAAACGAGCTAATTCAAACCAGATTAGATTAACAACAGGTTTACTGGGAAGCTGCTGTCGGGTGGGCAAGTTCACTGGCCCCAAGGACTGAGGCCAGGAAAGTTGCCATGGGGTAGAGTGGAGGGGGTACAGGAGGGAGAGAGGAAGAGCACAAGCTCACAGAAAGAGAAGAGGTGAAGACAAAGAGAAAGAGGACCTTCTGAGTGAAGGGCAGCCCAGCCTAGGAACTAGAATATTTAATGTTTGGAGGCAGAGTATGCTAGGTAGGGCTGCTGGGAGAACCTGAAGACCAGGTCTACTTAGTCCCTTGTCCCATGTCTAAAATGAAGCATGTTCTATTATGTGCTTTATATAGATAGAACTATATAGAATTGCATCCTGAAAAAATCCAAGGATCTCCTCAGAATATAGTACCAGTGTGATGGTAGTGCATGTAGGTGGCAGAAATCTGACGAATGTTCCAGCTAAGAATTATCCACTTACCTGCCTGCTGAGTTTTATGTCTGTATAGACCCAGGGCTCTGCAATTGGTTATCTCATAGTGCGCACTCAGTTGACGCTTGCTGTTCCTGATGGCATATTCTCTCTTACAACTACCTGATTACAATCTAGTTATGCTTTGATATTCTAAAATTCAACTGTTTTGTCATAATACCACTGCATTCTTTGAATCAAACTATCAGGTGTATCTGACTGGACATTCGTGGGTCTAAGGAATCAGTTGTGGAACAATGAAGTGAGAGGATTCTTTACTTCTGGGCCTTCATGGAGCTTTACCTTGATTCCCTACTCATATTTGTACATCTTGGAGTTAAGAGTACTGACTATGTTGTCTATGGTATACTGATAATCATAACTACCTCGAAAATATAAGAGATTTCAATGGAATAACTTATAAAAAGCCCTGGTATGATTCCTCTCACAGATGACTGTCAATCTTAATCTTTATTTTTCATTGACTTTAAAAGATGCCAAAATATCATGGGGACAAGCCCAGAAAGTCTCAAGCTTAATCAAAGAACTACAGGAAACAGAAAAACTGGGAGTCAAAGAGGTGACCTTCCCTAGGGAAAAGCTTACCAATTGGTGGTCCAGTAATAATCAGTCTGCACTGAAAGTACTCATACAAAAAACATTATATGAACTCAACATATTATATTTTAAAATATATAAATATATACAAATACATATATAAATGTAATAACAATTGCAAAAAAGGTCATAAATTTGAAGAAGGGGAGTTATGGGACATTTTGGATAGAAAAATGGGAAAAATATTTGAGTATAAAAATATATTCTCGAAGATAAAAATGTAAAAAAGATAATTATATTATCTTCTTCAAAGAGAATAGTCTTTGCAATTATTCACATCTTTAACTGTTCTTTGATTATATAAGATGAAAATTAAATGTTTTCTCATATATATACACACATATATATACACATTTCCTCACACAAGACTCAATACTGGTTGAGAATATAGCAAGTATTTGCACTTTAGAATATCAAGAAATAATTCCATAGCTATTAACATATGATATAAAACACATATTTTATATAAAATAATACTTTATATATTTCTATGGTATCTATATATCATGCAGTATATATGATATATGTGTTTATATATTTTATATATAGATGTATATGTATACTATGAATAATCTTCATGTATGTTATTTGACTAAGAAAGAAAATTGCCTTATATAGGTTGTGTTAGCACAACATAGTATCTAACACATATATATGTATATATATATATATATATATATACATGTATATACATACATACATATATATGCATTCTATTATATGTTTAATACTTTGAGTAGGTAAAAAGTCCAAATAGGGTAGATACAATGTTTTGTTTTATTACTAAAATATGGGGAAAGATAAAGGAAATCATCTACATACAGAAAGGGAATGTGTAAAAAGAAAGAAATAAGATACTGTGTAAGAACCAAACTTGCTCTGTCTGTAAGCAGTGGAAACCAATCTATCCTGGCAGCCATTATACAGCTACCAGAAGTAGCTACCTAAGAAGAAATCCTGATGTTCTGATCACCTTCTTCTAGGCCCAATTAAATTTTCTACCAAGTCATCATGGCAAGGGGTCATATAAAAGATATCCTAGGTCTGTGTGATCTGGTTGTAATAACACACCATTGATCCCTCTGGCTGGAATACAGACATGCCCTTAGTATACACTTTTAATCGCAAACAAGGAAAGTTTGTAGGAAGAAGCACCCATGTTTGAAATTGAGGTCTAATTAAGAGGTAGACATAGTAATGAATCAGAGAAATACTTAACAGAATGAATAAATACAGGATATGGCCAACTCTTAGGAGAACAGCAGAAGAAATAGATACTTAAGAGAACAGCACAGGAAAGACAGTACTTAAGGGAGAAATACAGAGAGAGAGAGAGAGAGAGAGAGAGAGAGAGAGAGAGAGAGGCAGAGACACGCAGAGACACAGAGATAGACACACAGACAGACAGACAGAGATTGAGAGAGTGAGAGTGCAATTTTTACCAGTACAGTTTTCCAGAGGTAAGTTGCAGGTGAAGACAAAATGACCCAGAAACTAGAAGGAGCCAGAAGATTGGAAAAGATTGTCAGAGTTAGTTTGAGGCCA
Organism: Rattus norvegicus; assembly: GCF_021556685.1. Lineage (NCBI taxonomy): Eukaryota > Metazoa > Chordata > Mammalia > Rodentia > Muridae > Rattus > Rattus norvegicus. The sequence continues at coordinate 154,103,673 of NC_141534.1, forward strand.
TGCAGAACAATTCAGTGAAAAGCCAAGAGATGCTAGTTTGAGTCAGTCATCTTGGAGAAGAGTTTGAGCCAGAAGATCTGAGCTAAGCCAGCTATCCAGAGTTCAGAAAGAAACAGAATGGGTGAACTTATCAAGCAGTAAGCCATTGAGATGACAAATGCTTCTGACGAATAAAAGACACTTTTACTAACATGAGCAGTACAGACCAAACTCCCACAATAGGATCTTTGGAGGATAAACCATATACAATCCACAGCAGTAAGAAGAAATTATCATTCAATGAGATTCAAGGGGGAAGAGAGATAGCACGGGAAAAAAAACGTAGATAAGTACTTACTAATACATTATGTGAAGGTAAGTGGTTTCAAACACATTATGTGAAGTTATGAGTAAATACTGAACAGAAGACAAGTTGGTATGCTGAAGAGATTTTTCTCACTTGTACTGACAATAAATATCTTAAGTGTTTTGCAATTGATGAACACTTGGTTTCTATACACAATGGAACATCCAGCCATAGAGAAGAATGAAATCTGCTATGGTTACAACATGAATGAGGATGAAAAACATTGTACTATGTAAATAAGTTAAGCCCTGACTTGTAAATACTATATCACCTTACTTTTAACTGGGAAAAGGAATAACAATCGAAATGTAAATAAGAAATACCCAAGTTAATAAAGATGAAAAAAAGAAAAGAAATTGAAAGTAACAGGGTAAAGGTAGGAATCAGAGCCTGGGATAAGAAAAGAAAGGAAGAGAAGAAGGAAGATCAGTTGACTGGTATTATCATAATCAGTTTGGAGAAAAATGTTCTGGTTAGATAAGATGAACTGTACATTTTGAAAAGCTAGAAGTAAAGATTGTTAAATTTTCAACAGAAAATGAAAAGATAAAATAAGAAACAAAGATATAACAATTTGAACATTGTATAATATATGCATATTCTGAAACAGTTTGTTCTACCTTTCAGTTATGATAAAAATTCTTATTGTATCTAATAAATGCCATTCTCTTATTTCAATATTTCTCTTTGTGTGTTCATCTTCATACAGGCAACTATGGAGAAAGTGGGATGGAGGCTTTCAAAGATATGTCAGCGAAGGAAGGGATTTGCATCGCCCACTCTTACAAAATTTACAGCAATGCTGGGGAACAGAGCTTTGACAAGCTGTTGAAAAAACTCAGAAGTCATTTACCTAAAGCCCGGGTGGTAGCTTGCTTCTGTGAAGGCATGACAGTTCGAGGTCTGCTCATGGCCATGAGACGCTTAGGTCTAGCAGGGGAGTTTCTACTTCTGGGCAGGTAAGTGGCAATGGAAAATTAATACCAAAACTTCTTTGGCTCCATTATTTTGGTGCATAAAAATTGCTTCATTAGAATTCTAATCTATGTACCAGAAAAGTATAACTATCACAAAACATAAATCCATAGAAAAAATGGACAGTGAGTGCCTACAGTATGTGCAGATTTGTAATGAAAGCAGAGAAACAACTATGACAACTCAAGAGTCGTCAGTCCTCAAAATCATAATATCATTATATAAACTAGTTTCTTAAATGTTTAGTAATATTAAGAAACATATATATGTTTATACACACTCACATATATATATGTATATATAGATATATAGATATATATCTTGTTGGAGTTACTTTTTAAAATGTTTTTAAACATCTATATACAAGCTTGCTTTTAATATAGAATTGTAGAATTGGGGTTTAAAATGAGGTTTCATTTTCAATATATTTGATAGCCCATTTCCTGATGTGCTACATTGACACTAGCCAAAGTTCTAAAACACTAGATTATAAGAAGGTTGACTTTAATTATTCAGAGATTTCACTTGATTGACACTTGATGATTATTCTGTGATATACCTAAATGTACATCCATAGGATTAAATATATATTGTAGGATTTCCAGAGAAATAATAAAAACAATATGATATACATATGTGTAATATAAAAATGCATGTAATTATATGTTGAAATATATGTGTGAGATTCATGAATGTGTGAATTTTATTATGAGTACCTAATTCATATGATAAAGGAAGGAGTAGACTAATAGAAGCTATACTTGGAAAGCCAGAAAATAAAAACTCATGTGTGTTCTGCAGGCAGTACAAATCTGAGTACATAAAAGTTGATGGTATTAACTTCTCTTCTGAGTATCAGGAACCTGAGTACTAAGAAATGTCAATGCACAGAGAACATCTAAAAGATGTGTAAGATCAATGTCTTGTGGCATATATTCATGCAGATGTGTCTTTTTTCCCCAGCCTTCTCTTATTATGTCTTAATCTGTTTAGATGAAATCCTGTCAGTGTGGAGGAGAGTAGGAAGAGATGGCAATGTTTTACTCATACTCTACTTTCAATATTTCAATATTTCAAACAATATTATGGAAAAACAACATCTCAAAAATACCCTTAATGTTTGGTTAAAGGTCTCAGTACTACACCTCAACCAAATAAATGTATAAACTACAGCATCATAATCATTAGGAAGAATCATAGTTTGTTAATTAATTAATCAACTAATTAATTTCACTTTCATCCTGCTCACTGCTATTACCCCCACAATCCTTCCCTCATCCTCCATCCCCTTTTCCTCTGAGAGTGTAGCATCTCCAACTGTGTATCCCCTGACTCTGGCACATCAAGTCTCTGTGGGGTAAGTACATCCTCTTTCAGGCTAGCTAGAAGAACATATCCCATAGACAAGTAACAGCTTTTGGGATGGCCCGGACTCCAGTTGATTGGGACTCAGATAAAGATCAAGCTTCATTTCAGCTACATATATGGAGGAGGGCTAGGTCCAGCTTATATATGCTCTTTGGCTGGTGGTTCAGTTTTTGAATGTCACAAGTGTCCAGTGTTACTTAGCTGTGTTGGTCTTCCTGTGGAGTTCCTATCTCCCCCAACTCATCCCTAAAAGACCTTGAGCTCCATTCACTCTGGCTGTGGGTCACTCAATCAGTCTGAGTCAGCTCGTGGGTGAAGCCTCTCAGAAAACAGCTATGCTAGACACCTCTCTGCAAGAATAACAGAGTATTATTAATAGTGTCGGGAACTGGTGATCGCACATGGCATTGGTCTAAAATTGGGCCAGTTATGGTTTGCCATGGGCCCAGTCTCTGCTCCATCCTTTTGTACCTGAATTTCTTGAAGACAGGATAAATTTTGGATGGAAAATTTGGTACCTAGCTCCGGGAAGTAACGTCTTCATTTTCCATTTCCCCAATGTTGTGAGTCAGCTATGGTCACTCTCATTGATTCTTGGGGACCTCTTCTATCCTGTGTCTCTGTCATGGCCTTGAGATGCCCCCACCTCCCCACCCATGTCAATTGCAGATTTCTATTCATTCTCATGGTTATCAGGCTGTCTGTCCTATCCCTTGCCACACTTGCTCCTAAGTACTACTCTATTTCCTTCCCCATTCCCTCTCCTACCAGTTCCCTTCCTTCATCTGCCTTTTGTGACTATTTTATTCCTCCTTCCAAGAGAGATTCAAGAATCCTGACTTGGGCCTTCTTTCCCATTTAGCTTCTTTGAGATTATGGAATGTAGCATTGGTATTCTGGATTTTTCGCTAGTATTCACTTAAATGAGTACATACTATGCATGTTATTTTGGGTCTTGGTTACCTCACTCAGGATAGTATTCTCAAATTCTATTCATATGTCTGCAAAATTTATGATATCTTTGTTTTTACTAGCTAGGTAGCATTCCATTGGGTAGAAGTACTGTTTATTTTTTAAATCTATTCTTAAGTTAAAGGACACCTAGATTGTTACCAGTTTCTAGCTGTTACAAATAAAACTGCTATTGACATAGATGAGGAATCGTCTTTTGTGGGAAGGTGGAGTATCTTTTGGTTACATGCTCAGGAGTGGTATAAGTGGGTCTTGAGGTGGAGTTATTCCCAGTTTTCTGAAAAACCATCAAATTGATTTCCAAAATGGTTATACATGTTTGTGCTCCTGCCCTCAGTTGAGGAGTATTCCCTTTGCCCCACTTTTCTTACCAGGATTGCCATTACCTGGGTTTTGTTTGTTTGTTTGTTTGTTTGTTTTTAATCTTAGCCATTTTGACTGTATAAGATGGAATCTCAGAGTTGCTTTGATTTGTATTTTCTTGATGATGAAGAACTTTGAACATTTCTTTAAGTGTTTCTTGGCCATTTGAGATTCCTCTGTTGAGAATTTTTGTTTAGCTCTGCACTCCACTTTTATTTGAGTTATTTGTGTTGTTGGTGTCAAACTTCTTTAGTTCTTTAAACATTTGGATATTAGCCCTCTGTCAACTGTAGGGTTGGAAAAGGATCTTTACCAATCTGTAGGTTGCTGTTTTGTCCTACTGATAGTGTCCTTTGATTAGAAGGAAAATTCCAACCCATGGAGGATAGACACACCCAAAAAAATGCAGGATACAAGTTATTCCACACCAGCAAAAACAAAACAATGAAAAGACACACACGCACACACACACACACACACACACACACACACACACACACATGAGCATGCACTACCATCATCAATATAACAAGAATTCAAGAATTAATAATCACTGGTCATTAATATCTCTTAACATTAATGGACTTGAATTTCCAATAAAAAAGATGCAAGCTGACTGTACTGGCTAGTTTTATGTGTCAACTTGACACAAACTGGAGTTATCACAGAAAAAGAGCCTCAGTTGTGGAAATGCCTCCATTATACCCAGCTGTAAGGCATTTTTTCAACTCGAGATCAAGGGGGGAGGACCCAGACCATTGTGGGTGGTGCTGTCCCTGGGCTGGTAGTCTTGGGTTCTATAAGGAAGCAAGCTGAGCAAGCCAGGGGAAGCAAGCCAGTAAGAAACATCCCTCCATGGCCTCTGCATCAGCTCCTGCTTCCTGACCTGCTTGAGTTCCAGTCCTGACTTCCTTTGATGATAGACAGCAGGGAAGTAAGCTGAATAAACCCTTCCCTCCCCAACTTGCTTCTTGGTCCTGATGTTTGTGCAGGAATAGAAAACCTGACTAAGACACTGGCAGAACAGATGTGAAAATAGGATCCACCATTATGCTGAGTATAAGAAACACACCTCAGCAATAAAGATAGACATTATCTCAGAGGGAAGGGCTGGAAATTTTTTTCTCAGGAAATGGACCTGAGAAACAACCTGGAGTAGCCACTTTATAAAATTTAGATTTTTAACCAAAGTTAATCAAAAGAGACAGGGAATGACACTTCATATTCATTATGGAAAAATCTGAGAAGGTGATATCTCAATTGTGAACATCCTTGTCCCAAACATAAGGGCATCCACATTTTAAAATGAAGAATTGCTAAAGCTTAAGTCACACATGGAACCCCACACATTGATAGGGGGAATCTTCAACACCCCATTTTTAGCAATTGACAGATCTTCCAGACAAAAACTAAACAAAAAATAAATGAAACTAATAGACATTATGGATAGAATTGATCTAATGGAGAACTGTAGAATATTTTAACCAAACATAAAAAAATATACCTTTTCAGCACCCCATGGATCCTTCTCCAAAATTGACCATAGAGAAAATTGCAACAGATACAAGGAAATTTTAATGACACCTTATATCTTATGAGACCACTATGTATTAAAGCTGGACTTCAATAACAACAGAAACACTAGAAAACCTACAAAGTCATGGAAATTGAACAACTCTCTTCTCAATGATCTCTAAGTCAGGGAAGAATTAAGAAAGAAATTAAAGACTTTCTGGAATTCAATGAAAATGAAGGCAAAACATACGCAACTTTATGGAACACAATGAAAGCAGTACTAAGAGGAAAGTTCATAACACTGTGTCTCCATAAAGAAATTAGAAACTTCTCATAGCAACAATTTAAAAATACACATGAAATCTCTAGGAAAAAAGAAGAAGAAACAAGCACACGTGGTACAGGAGTAGAAGGCAAGAAGTAATCAAAGTCAGGGAGGAATTTAATCAGTTAGACACAAAGAAAACAACAAAAAGAATCAATGAAACCAAGTCCTCATTCTTCGAGAAAATCAATACGATGCCATAGTTTTTAATGGAATTCTTCCTAGAGATAGAAAATTGTGATTGTTCAGTGTTATGTACATTTCTAATGTATTTTAAAATATGTCATGTATCGTACACATTCTGAAAAACATAATTCATAAAAGGTTGTGCTTAAAAAAATGCCACCTTTTAAAGTAGTTCTGTCCCAAACAGGAAGTTACCTCAATTGTTACAAATGAATAACTTTTAAAAAGTAAACTGCATTTCATTTGTTTTCAAATACTTAATGGAATTTTTATGTTGACTATAAGCTCTTGCCTGTGTATATTGGATGACAGCCACTTTATTTATCTAATTCTGAAATGGTAACAGCAACTTTATGGAATTATTGGTATATGGCTATATGTTATTCATAATAATTACATTAGGCAATAAATGGATGTTATGCTTTTTTTCTAAAGTATCCTTAATAACTTTATTTCTTACATGAGCAGTAGTTATGTACCAATTAGAGATCAAGAATTTGTCAATTGACACTGTTTATATTGCAAGGTTAATACTGAGTGAAAACAGAAAAAAAAAAAAATAACAGGAAAACCCCATGGCATTAAACAGTCAGATATGATTTTCAGATTCTACTTGAATCTCTTTCCATTATTAGATGCAAGGGTGTAAACATTACTGACCGAAAAAAATCAATATTTATGATGCATGCAAATCTCCACAAAACATTGTATTGCTTGCTATATCACAAAATAAAAATTCAAAATTTGATATTTTAAATTTGATTCTGGATAGACTAAATACATAAAGTTCTTTTTAAGTTATTCAACCTATAGAAAATAGATTGGATATCTTTTGTCAGAGATTTTTCAGTACCTTTATTGATTAGTTACTTTATAATTCGTATATATTTGGAGTCTGATTCACTTTATCTTTGACGAATTTTGCTTAAAAGGGTTTTTTATTCTGTATTTAAAAATCCTTTATAATATCCACATTTTTACTCATTTTCTCTGAAAGAACATGTGATAATCTGTCAAGTATTTACAACATGATCCAGAATCCCCTCCAATATATCTGAAACATTTCTATTTCTCCAGTCAATTTTAACAAGAAGTAACTTTGGATGTTAACCAAACATTTTGCAAAATATTTTATCAAATAAGATAAGAACAGAATCAATACTACATTAAATGCTTTCTGTGCCATTTTACATGTAACCGTGTATTTGAGAAATATTGCATGACTACTTCATTAAAGTGCTTGGACCCCATTTTGGGTAAAACAGAAAATAGTTTTTAATTTTATGGGTATCCTGGACAGTAATATTGTCTTAAGTATCATGAGTATAATTGATATGTTGAATACCGTTACCATCCCTTTTTGCAGAAAAATAATCTAAGACTTTTAAATATTTATCACTGTATAAATAAAATCAAATGTTAGCAGTTGTAAAAACATCTGCTTTTTTTTTACAAGTGAAGAAAATGATATCCATAAATGTTAGGTGGCAGAATCAAAGACACAAAAGAATTTAGGAGCTAGGACTGAAATTCCAGTCCTTTATTTTTCTCTATCAACCTACCTCCTACAAAAAAAATACACAGGTGTATGATAATCAGATTACAAATCCATGGACCCACATAGCTATTTTCTCAAAATTCCTATTGCCAATGAGTCCCCAGTGTTTTAAGAATTGATTTGTCTTTCTGTCTCCTCCGAATTTCAATTTTTTTCTTTGGGTTGCTTAATTCATACTCGATTGAATGATTCTTGAAAACTAGAAAACAAAGCTTAGTATAGGGACTTCCTCATAGTTAGGAAGTCCACCATTTCACTCTCCAGGTGTCTAGGATCAGGGATTATTAATATGCCACTGAATTAATGTATTTTACAGGACTAGGAAAACTCTGCTACTGAGGCAAACACTACCCTCAACAGATCCTTCCATTGTGCTGTAAGTCAATAGAATGTGAGCTTCACCTAGACCCAGACTCTTAGATTTCTCATTTGAGCACTGGATAGTCTGTTGTCATGTTGAGAATAAAACTGTCTTGTTTGGCTCCATGAAGTCACCTTGCTAAAGACCTCCTCAGTTTTAGGAAAAAGAAGTCAGAACAGGAACAATAATAATATTTTTAAATATGATTATTTTTCTGGAATGAGTATACTCTCTATATTTTGAGACAGGGTCTTTCTATGAAGTGCTGGTTGTCCTGGGACTTCTCTAGATGAAGCTGGCGTTGAACTAATACAGATCTACTTCCCTCTGCCTCCTCAGATCTAGGGCTAAAAATGTGCCACCACGCCTGTCCTGGATATACTATCTTATGTCTAGATTTGAAAATGTTTAATCAGAAATATAATATTTGGAAATTTTAAAATTTAATATGAACTTGGAAATTAGAACATGTATATAAACTACTTAAAGGTCTGTTTGTTAATTACATCTATGTGTTTGTTTGAAAGGTAAATGTACTTAAATCTTAACAGTACTTGCAAATTATTGTAAAGTATCTTTTATTTGCCTGACATAATTGCCATCTTGGAGGCTTAGTGCTGAATAAACTTACCCTGTCTAGTTGTTTCTGAAACTGTTCTGTCCTAAACTCCTCTCCAAGCCGTTTCAAACTGGCTTCTCTTAGTTTCTTGGTGAATTACTCTGCCTGTCTTTAAACTAGCTCTTGCAATTTGTTCTAATCTTCTGGCTCCTTCTCATTCTCTGACTTGTTTTGCCTTCACCTGTGTCTAGCCTGTACTCCCTGCCACATGTCTCTGCAAAACTATCTTTGTAAAAACTGCCACTGAATTCCACAAGGAATTCTGCCATGAATGCCACACTACTGCTCTACATTTCCACTCACTGATTCAATTTAACTGACAGAACCCATAGATCTTCAGGCCCCTGTTTCCTGATTGTTGCGATTAAAGACTTGTACCACCATACTTGGATCTAAGCTTTTCTGTACCTTGAACTTGCTCTGTATCAGGCTGGCCTTGAACTCAGAGATCTGCTTTCCTTTGTCGGTGTGATTCCTTGCAAGAGCACCCATGTTGCCAGATTAAAATTCTTCTACCAATTATAAGAATATTTTGATATTAGGTAATTTAACCCCCATTAGTTTCAAAAGCAATGAAGATAAATTTATTCTAACAGAGCTATATGCAGATGAACTATTAAATAGTTCTTTTAGTAAAACACAATAATAAATATTAACTTTGAGTAAATAGATATTCCTCTTTACCCTTGCACATAATCAGTTTCAATTTCATACGAAAATCATTTGCAAACACATATTCTTGACTTCTACTGTATTCCTTGATGCTATTATATTGCAGGATAAGTCCAGAGGATTTTTTAATAGAGTTTTGGAAGAATGGGAGACAGAATGGAAACATAGACAATACTTCATTTCTGTTCTTAGTAGGATATAAGTCAGAATTAAGATGTCTATGATTTTAATATCACTTATGTATAGGAGTCTAAATAAAATAGTTCAATAGGTTTAATGGGCAGAGAGGACAAGTCACTTACTTAATTCTAAATAATGCAAAGATATAAGAATCTTAGCTACATAGATGTTTCAGTTACTGAATGGAAAGGAAGTGACTGCCCCTAGATATGGTGTAGAAGAAAGTTTATTGGAGATAAAAAGAAGAGTATAGGAAGAGGCAGGGAGATCTGGAAGAGTCCGGAGTGGACATGATCATGATGTATGTGAGACAATGGGGGAGGGGAGAAGGAAAAGCCAGATGAGGAGGCCAGGAGGGGAAGAGTATATGAACAATTCAGGCAACAAAAATGGTTAGATTATATAGGGAAGGGAAGTTTGGAGGAGGTAATCATCCCAGCCTCTGGGCTGAAGAAGATCAGGATAGGGGATAGGGTACGTTAGCCATAGCCTGTCACAGGTAGGCACTGAGGGATGCTGAGAACACTTTAGGTCAGTGTCCACTTTGATACTTTAATGGATACCTCAAGTAGCAATTTGTCCCAGGTTTGAGACCTAACAGTTTCAACACTTGGAAATTCTCACTGTAGTTTTGTTGTGTGATTCATCTTTTGGAAATTCAATAAACCTAGTTAAAAAAAATCTGTGAACACTGTAGATACATGTATAATACATTTGTATGGTAACTAAAGATAGTTAAACTATGTCCCACTGGCTATATTTTGTTGTGTTTTTAAACACTGAGTTTGTAAGACCTGACCAATTACATCTATAAGCAACCAGTTGTTTAGTTTATAAATTGTCCAGACATGTGGGTCAAGCACAGAGAAAATAGAGAATGCATGTAAGTAAAGGATTCTGATAGATACCACGTTTATGCCTCTTGTACAAAAAACAAAAAAAGTAAAGGACATGTTATAGTAATGTTTTTGTTTATATGTAATTTATGAATATGAATAAAATGTTAAAGGGGAGACAAACATGCAAAGGAATAGATAGTTGATTTGTTGATTTTTTTCCTTTTATTGGATATTTTCTTTATTTACATTTTAAATGTTATCCCCTTTTCCAGTTTCCCCTCCAGAAATCACCTATTCCGTATACCCTCCCCCTGCTTCCATGAGGGTGCTACGCCCCCAGTCCTGCTCCCTCCAGCCTCTCTGCCTAGACATTCCCGTACACTGGGGCATCAAACCTTGACAGGACCAAAGGCCTCTTCTCCAATTGGTGCCAAACAAGGCCATCCTCTGCTACATATGCATCTAGAGTCATAGATCCATCCCTGTGTACTCTTTGGATGGTAGTTTAGACATTGCGAGCTCTGGGAGGGTGGGGTTTAATTGGTTGATATTGTTGTTCTTCTTATAGGATTGCAAACCCCTTCAGCTCCTTCAGACCTTTCTCTAACTCTTCTAGTGGGGACCCCATTTTCAGTTCAATGGAGGGCTGTGAGCATTTGCTTCTGTATTTGTCAGGTTCTGTCAGAGCCTCTCAGGAGACAGTTATATCAGGTTACTGTCAGCATGCACGACTTGGCTGTTTCTTCGTTTACACGGGGTCTTATTAATTTATTTGCTAATTGTTCAACTTTTAAGTTAAAATGCCATCATAATGTTTGCAGTTGAGGCTTTAAAATGAGAGTGAAAAAATATTTCCTTTCATATGCCTATAATGGATATACATCTCTGATTTTTTACAGCCAATGTCTTCTATAATCATGCTTTTAGTTAATTTTATTTCTGTTTCTTTTTCTGAATTGATTTGAATGACTCATTTTAAAATAAGGAAATTAAGTTATTGACAACTGTTGAAAATAGTTTTTTATGTCAGTCATTCAATTTTAACCTATTTGTAGCATTTTGAACAATGTCAAATTACAATATTCTATTATCATCTTTAAGAACCATAAGATTTGAATATTGCCTTCAAAGGCTAGTCCAAGACATACATTTAGTTAGTCATTTAATTTTGGTTTCTTGGGAGATCAGAAGATTAAACTAACAAAGAGGTCATCTAACAATATTAGACTTTATATATCTAATATATACTATAATAATACTATATCATTTAAAGTATAGAGGTAAAACAGTAAGCTGCTGACTAGGTTGAGTTAGCTGGAACAGAAGTAACAATCATTTGTAGGCATACTTTTAAAGGTTAGAACACAGAAAAATCACTAGATGGTCTTACATTATCATTGTCACTGACAAAGAACACACACACACACACACACACACACACACACACACACACTCATGCGGTCTCCTTGTGGAGAAGGAGAAGGTAAGAATAGGAGAAAAGAATTAAAGCTTTCAAATTCCCCCATCCAATCTTTGAGCAGGGAAAAATTCTTTCAAACACTTGAAATTTGAAAACCAGGATATTTCTCTTTTTTTCTCTTTAAAGTTTTATCTGATGTTGATCTTACCTTGGCACTGAAAATTAAAAACCTGAAACTCAGAGGTGTAAGTTGTCTTTGACCAGAAAGGTCAATAGATGTTTGACTAAAACTTGGTGTTACCGGTGATCTTGAAAGGTATTTGTGCTTCTCTGAAAACCAGAAAGATCTGAAAGGGAGACCAAAGGGCCTGGAATGGAGAAGAATTTTAAGTAGAGTGAAAACAACCCAGAACCTTGAAGTCTCCTTCTGGACTAGATTATTTACATCTCAGTGTTCTGATACTTTGGAGGATGACAGTACTTATAAAATACATTTAGGATATTTTTATTGTCCGATATTAACAGTACCTATTCACATAGTGCTTTGCTTAGGAAATACTGTTTTACATGATTATTCTTATGTGTTAATTTGTTGACTATTTTTAATAAATAGTTTTGGAAGCTATTATTTATATCATCTTATAGCTGAGGAGAGAGACAACTGACCTGTTCAATATCAGGAAGCAGTGCCAGAGATGTGGGAGAAAGTCTATTATCTTTTTAACCAGAATGGGGAAACATTTACAGGGCTTTGATGAACCTTACATTCAACAATAAAATTTAGTCTTTTTTTTTTCTTTTTTTCGGAGCTGGGGACCAAACCCAGGGCCTTGCACTTGCTAGGTAAGCGCTCTACCACTGAGCTAAATCCCCACCCCTAAAATTTAGTCTTAATAGCATAAAATATCAATTATTTTTCTCTTTCATCCATATAAAGATACTATGACAAGGAATAGCATAATTAAAATCAATTATTCACAAAAGATTTTATTCAAAGTATAAATAAGTATATTGTACCTTTATTTAAAAACAAAGCAAAACAAAAGCTAGCCAGAAAAAAGACAAAAACAAACGAAAAAATAAAAACAAAAACAAAACAAAAATCAGTAACTATGTGGAAACTTTAAGCCAAACTATTTCCTCAGGATATCACTATGAAAAAATAGTGTAAAAGTTTTAATATACTTTAAAAGTTGGGCAAACCTCCATAGATAACCAAAGACAAATTCAGACTATGATTATTTGAAAAAATCAGATCAGAGCCACGTGCCTTGTTCTGGTTTTCTAGACAATTAATATGGTTTAGTGGAATTCAAAAGATGAAGTAAAATTTCATTTAAACATAGCCACACTCATTTGTGTGATGACTTTGGCTGAATGGTTATAATGAAGTATTGAAAAGTTGTGAAAGAAACCATGTGTCCTATGAAAGCTAACTCATTGCTTGGCTATGTAAAAATTGGGGGACTCTGATCCTGTGCTCACAATTATTTATACACTAATTACTTATACAACAATATTAAGACTGATGCTTCCAGAAGCAGCTGTGCTTTGCATATAATTTCTACTTTTAAATTTCTCTTCTCTCAGAAGTTTAGGAACTCACTGACACTAGTAGAACCAGCCTTAGGAGTGCTTGTGGGAGACAAAGGAAAGGGTGTAACATTCAGACCCTGTTGCTCAATAGTCAGAGGGCCAAGAACAAAGGACTTAATAATTTTTTTCCTTCAACTTCCTGGAACATATTGTTCAAAGCAACATGAATAATGAATACCTCTGAAAGACCCTCTATTCAGCCCCAGATTATTTAACTTTATCTAAAGAATCTTACTATGTGCTAAGTACAATAAAGAACATACATCTTGGGTACACATATTTGCCTTTCTAATGAAAGTATTTTTATTACATTTTTTGCTCAATTGAGTTGATGATATAGAGTAAATGTTTTTTTCCTTTACTTTTTATTTATCTTCCCAAGAGGTAGTTTATATAAGAATAAATTTTGATAACCTTATGCAAAAAAAAAATCCTCTCTGAACCTTTTAATTGGGCACACACTTGCTTAAATCTGCCTATCATTTTATACTTCAGTCAAAAGTGAGACTGAAATTAATTGACAACTAGGGTTAGCCTGAAGAGAGAGTTTAGTCATTAAGAGCATTTGCTTTTGCAGAGGACCGGTATTCATATAATGTCTTACTACTATCTATAATCCCAGTTTCAAGGAGCCCAGTGATCTCTTTGGACCTCTATCAACCCCAGACCTGCATATGGCATGCAGACATTTACACAATAAACTTAAGAGCATGAGATAAATATTTTAATAAATGGCAATGAGGAAGTTGTAGGCCTGGTTGGAAGAGAAACATATCAAAGTCAACTGCTAACTCAGTACCAATGTTTATCTGTGCACATGTATGTTGAAGTCAGAGGACAACCAGAGTTTTCATTTCAAAGGTGCTTGTCATATTGATTTTTTGTTTTTGGGTTGTTTGTTTTTATTTTGCTTTGTTTGCTTGTTTGTTTTGTGTTGTGTTGTGTTATCTGTTCCTTAGATGACTCTATTGCCTTGTTTGGAACTCACCAAGTAGGCTAGAGAGCTGGCTAGTGACTGTCAAAGATTTACCTGTCTGCACCTCCTCACCTGGGTGCTCAGATTATAAGCATAAAATACCATGTCAGCAATATCCTTTCCTCCCTTCCTTCCTTCCTTCCTTCCTTCGTTCCTTCCTTCCTTCTTTCCTTGCTTCCTTGCTTCCTTCCTTGCTTCCTTCCTTCCTTCTTTCCTTCCTTCCTTCCTTCCTTCTTTCCTTGCTTCCTTCCTTCCTTCCTTGCTTCCTTCCTTCCTTCTTTCCTCTTCCTTATTATTGCCGTGCTCCTCTTCCTCATCACCTTCCTCTTCCTCTTCCTTCTCTTCTTCTCCTCCTCTTGGTAGATTCTAGGGTTCAAACTCAGCTCTTTATGCTGTCAAGGCAAGTTTTATTTTTTAATCTCTTCTCTTTATTATATCAGTATAAATTGGTTTTGCACAATTGTCTTATTTTGAGTTAGTACCTTTAAATTTTTCCCTTTCCTCTTCTTTGTCTCCCCCACTTCCATTTTATACGTAAACACACATGTTCTCTTCAACAATCTTGTTCTTATAATCTCCTTCGGACAGCCATAACTGCATCTTCTTCCCTGGTGTGTTTGACTGTACACAATCAAATGCAGTTACTTTCTTTTGTAGCTTCTGCATTTATTCCTTGATCCAGACTTCTCTGAAAACCAGAATTTTCTTTGTTCATTTTTCTTACTTTTATTCAAGTAATTCAGGCATATGCTTTTATAAAAATACTAATAAGTGATTTTTGTTCAGTTAAGCATTTATTTTCTTTAAGCAAGCTTAGTCTGATTTCCTTTAAGGCAGATAACCCCTCACAATCTTCCCTTATTTAAATAGCAATAATGCTTCATACATAAAATCTGTGTTTAAAACTACAGGTTCATGGTTGATGTAATAATACTACATTTTTTTCTGAATATTCATAGATGATTCCATATTTGCTCTTTGCTACTTTTTTTGTGTGGGGATATAGTGATTTTCTTACATTCTTTCAGAGTGTGGATAATATTGATAAAGTGTGTAGTCTTATTTCCATAATCATTTGTAAATGTTGTTGGTCTATACTAATTTTAGAAGTTTTTAAGTTATATAATCAGAGTATTAATTATGGAATATAGAAGGCTGAAAATTTCAGTGGTAGTCACACAAATTTATATCTTTCCATAATGATATTTTGCTTTGTGAAAGTGTATTTTCCTCAATTATTACAGTATTTCATGATTTTGCTAGTAAATTTTACAGTTCTAATAATTACATGGCAAAAATAACTGATTATTTTTGTGAATCATATACCTTATTTGGTATTTATAATTCTCTGTGGAAACTTTGTCATTTCTGCTGACATCATAAATATATAAACATTGGATAACTGAGTCATCTCCCTCCATCACCAGCAGTAATTATTCCCCTTTCTCAACTTCTTACATTCAATAAAATCTCTAAGTCATCCTACACAATAAAATGCCTTTCTATAATTGAATTAATGAAATAAGATTATCATTTTAGTAATTCAAAATATTGAAACATCATTATGTTTTTTTATTTATCAAATTTACTTTTCAAATTTACATTGAACTGATAGTCATTGCAAATCTTTGTGACCTCTCTCTCTGTCTTTCTGTCTCTCTGTCCCTCTCTCTCTGTTTCCCTTTCTTTCTCCTCTCTCTCTCTCTCTCTCCCTCTCTCACTTTTCTGCAAATGAAAATGAAAATAAGATTAGGAAACTAAATGATTGATGTACACTTTATTCCATCTCAATTCAAACTTTAAGAGTTTATATTTGTGTTCCAGTACAGGATAGTGATCAAACAAACAATTTAGTCTTACTGCTCAAACATCCATGAATTGAACCGCTATTTCATTTACAGGAAATCTAGTTTTAACATTTTGAACTCTTTTTTCTGTGTGTGTGTTTCCACTCATGTTATACTGTCCCTTCATTCATTCCAATCTAGCCACAATAGTCTTGCCCTGTTCCCCTCTTACAAAGGTTTATTTTGTCCATATAAACCTTCTCACAGATATCCTTATTATTAGAGTTCTCATCTGAAGTGTTCTTTCATACATAACCTTCTCAATAGGATTTCCAATTTCCCCTACTTACATATTTCTAGGCAGGCATAATTATACAAACCATGCATCCTTCAAATTATAATTAACTTTATGATAAAAATGGCATGTGACAGTAGAACTCTTATTACTTACTGTGGCAAATAGAGTTTTTTAGAGTTCCACAGCTAGAAGTCCAGCATCATTTGAGATTAGAGACAGCAGGTCTGTAAAAATAAGCTGGCTTGTCCCTCATCAGCCAAGGGAAAAGATTCAGGTTTGCTCACCAAGCAAGTCAGTCCCCTCACTGTGCTCAATGTGTGACACTTTGTACACTTGACTCTTTCTTCAGAAAAATCACAACCCGTTTGGAGGAAATTGCAAAATAAAAATTCTAGACCCTTTCATTAACATGAACATGCCCATGACAATAAATCACTTGAGACCATGCTTGATGCTTGGGGTGTGACAAACATAAAAGTCTTGCCTTATCTTGTGGTGGAACTGGAAAAATCAGTCCAGGGGGTGCCTACAGTAATGGTGGCAGAAGTAAAGTAGAGGTATGTG
The DNA here is from genome assembly GCF_021556685.1 of Rattus norvegicus. Taxonomy (NCBI): domain Eukaryota; kingdom Metazoa; phylum Chordata; class Mammalia; order Rodentia; family Muridae; genus Rattus; species Rattus norvegicus. Next base: position 154,120,593 of record NC_141534.1, read on the forward strand.
ACATTCTCCATCACACCTTGGCTAAGTTATTGCCATTTCCACAATGTAGAATTTGAATTTACATAGGGGTGTCTGTGTTTTCATGGGCCATCCATTTATATTTCATTAAAAACAGAAAAGAAAGAAACAATAATTCATACCAGTTACTTATTTAGTCTGAGGAAAGGATATTAAAAATCATTATAAATAAACCTTTAAATTTCAGCAATCTGCTCTAATGATAGGTCAAAATCATTAAATATTATCTGCTGTCAATAATGAACTCTCAAGAGACAGCAATAGCCTGAGACTTTCATTTAATTTTGTCTCTCTTTTAGAATAGGTTAAAAGATGTAACAAATCAAAAAAGGTCAATATTTAGCAGGTTGGTGGGAAACTGCAGTTCTAAGTTTGTAGAATTTCATGATTTCTGAGTGAAAAAGACTTTGTGTGTTTTTTTGGTTTCGGTGGTAGTGATTTTTTTTTTGTTTTCTTTTTTCTTTTTTCAGTTTGATCTACTTTAAAATTTGGTTCTGTGAATTGTGAGTCAATACTATGATCATAAGAGTATTAATATTTTTACTCTTTTATGACATGAAAGATTGCAAGATGCATCTTCATAGTATAAAAGAATCAGTTTAATAATAGTAATGGATATTATAATTGATATATTATAATGTAATGAAAATGAGAATACTATTATAAGATTTCATATAGTGATAGATTTTATGGCCTTTTCTCCTTAATTTCTGACAGCTGTATAAGAATAAAGCAGCAAAATAAAATTATTTTGATGGATAAACTAAAGATTACAAGATTTTTTTTATGGCATACAAACCTGTTTATCCTCTGACTGCATGCAGGATACTTCAGTGGCAATTAGACCAGATGGTTGAAAACAGACACTGGGCATTCAAACACACTAACACTAACACACCAACTAGTGCCTGGTCTCACAGGCTTTTAGATGACATGCGTGAAGTCTTCAAAGTCGACTTTAAAGTGAAAGCAGAAAAAAATAAGAAATTCAACTGAATATATATGTAATTTTTCTGATCTGTGAGTTTACATGATTCTTAATGACTTTTTAATATTGGTTCTTATTGACTTATACCTTCAACAAGTACCAATTTCTTTCTATATCTCTGCCAAATTATATTAAATACGATATAATAAAAAAGTCCAGTATACTATGCAGACTATGTAATACCAATTATCTAGTTAAAATTGGAGGAAGCAGCTTTAACTGTAATGACTATTATTTCGTGTAAGTTATCAGTTATATTCTTTTTTCTTTCAGAAGCATGATATTTGTGCTAGAACCCTCTGCTCATGAATATTAGACATAATTTCATCAATTGCTTACCAGCCTTTCATCTTAGTTTTATAAATTCATAAATGAGCTTTATTTAATTATTAAGCTTTAATAAGTGACTTTTTATTGCAGCAGTAAAACATTTCTGATATGAAATGGCAGTAATTTACGATAATTTCTTAGAAGTTGGGAAAGTAAAAAAAAAAAGGTTACTAGTGCTCTAAAAGGCCTAGATCATTATGTAATTATGTAATTGTTAAAAGTCTCATTGAGCTTCTGTGTGAGCTTTCCACTTTTCATGGGTGTACCATTAAGGAAGGCATTTAGATTAAGAAGTAAGGATTTTGAACACTAGCTAGACATTGACAGTGGAACATGTTGGAAAAAATCAGACAAGCTAGAGGGGTAACCAAGCCTGCTTAATCAGTAAACAGGGTCTCAAGGGTGGGAGGTGAGGATTAAAAAAAAGAGAGACAATTAGGCAGTATTAGAGTATAGCCCCAGCAAGTGCTGAAGAGTGGTTATATTTTTTTTCTCAGTCGATTTTATATCATTCTAGGTACATGCAAAGAATATGGTGAGTTCTGAGGCATAAACAAAGTAGTCAAAGAACAAACAATATATAAACAAATTCGGCAAGGAACAAACAAGGCAAAAACAAAGGTCCCATGGTCGCTGTATTCAGGGACTTAGCAAGATGATCAAGATGCAAGGAACATATTCCTCAGCTGAATTTATTCTGAGCCTACTTCTTTGACCTTGCCCAATGTCAAATTCTTGCCTGAGTTTACTTGTCCTAGGCAAATGTAAATATTCTTGCTAATATATTTGAAGCAGCACCAAGAGATCTCCACAAAGGGGAGGGGGTATGATCACAATGTATCATATACGAGATATGTTCAAACTAAAAAGCAAAATGAAATAACCTTTCCTATGTAATAAATGAAGAATTTTCCCAAATAATATACATTGTCTCTAATTCACAATGTAGAACATGCAGCATTTAAGACAATGTATAAAGGTATCTGAAGATATCCAAGACAATGTCAATTCTTACTTGCACTATATCCCAAATTGCCTTAAGTTTTCAATGTTCCTTTAAAATATGAGCTCTTTTTAACAATTAATTAATTTAGTTAGTTAGTTTACATCCTAATTTTACCGCTCCTCCTTCCAATACTGCTTTCTAAAGCCCTTTCTCCTATCTCCCCTACCCTTCTTCCCTGAGAAATCGTTGCCCCCCCCCCAACTAGGCATCAACCCACCCTAGTATACTGTCATTGAAAGGCTAGGATCATTCTCTTTCACTGAAGCCAGAGATAGTGGCCCAGGGGAACATAACCAACTGGCATGCAAGAGAATCAGGGAGAGCCTTGCTCTAGTTCTTGGGGTCTAGAATAAAGGTGTACATCTATATATGTGCTGGGGGAGCAGGAAGCTAGGCCTAGCCCATGGTCGCTTGTTGGTTTGTAGCTCAGTCTCTGCTAGCCCCCAAAGGTCCAAGTTATTTGACTCTGTTAGTCTTGTAGAGTCCTCACCCCTTCCAGGTCCCTCAGTTCTTCCCCCAACTCTTCCACAAGACTCCCTGAACTCCTTCTAATGTTTGCCTGTTGGTGTCTACATCTGTTTCTATTAGCCGCTGGGTCTATTAGAGGACAGTTATGCTAGGGTCCTGCCTGCAAGCATAATAGAATATAACTAATAGTATCAGGGGTTGGTTCTTGCCCATGAAATGGGTCTCAAATTGGGTCAGTCATTGGTTGGCCATTCCCTCACTATCTGTTTATCTTTTTCCCTGCACATTTTATAGGCAGGGCACATTTTGGGTTGAAGGTTTTGTGGGTGGGTTGGTGTTCTTTTCCCACCACTGGGAGTCCTGCCTGGTAGCAGGAGGTGGTCACTTCAGGTTCCATGTCACCCACTGCTAGGAGTCTCGGCTAGATTTACCACCATGATAATCTCTTAATTCTAAATATACCAGCCTCTGGTTCACACTTGTTTCTTCCAGATTTTTCAAATAGTGCTTACTGCACTTAACTTGTGGCTTTCTGTGTTGATCTGACTTACATTTGCCCTGAGTATGATGACATGCCTTCAGGTGTATGTTGAGTGGTATCTATTCCCTCGTCTTGACAAAAGTTACAGAAAATGCTGATTTGCTTAGTTGAGACACAACACATGTCTCAATTTGCACAATTAATATGTCAGAGTAAAAATTAATAAAACTACACCTTGGATGAATCAGAGAGTAGGAACAATGTCTTGTCACCAGTGGAAAAAATTGAGTATATTTAATGTTATATGTGGAATATATAATATATAATTTAAAAAAGCCAAAATGTACATAGCTCAAAATGTTTACCATTGCTGCTGTGAAAGCAACTTAAACCAAAAGCAGCTTGAAGAGGGAAGATTTGTTTGACTTATACTTCTAAATTTTAGTCTGTCATTGAAGGAAGTCAGTACATATGCTCAAAGAAGGCAGGAGCTGATGCAGAGATATGGAAGGGTGCGAATTACTGGTTTGCTCTCCATTCCTTGTGCATTCGTCTTTCTTATAAAACTGAAGGCCATCAGCCTCCAAGTTGCCCCAACACCAATTCTGTGGCTCCTCCAACAAAAATCACTAATTAAGGAACTGCCTTACAGGCTCCGTTACATTCAGGTTTAAGGCTCCCTCCTCTTATGATTCTAGCTTGTGTCAAATTAACATAAAACTATCCAAAAGAAAGGGTAAACCAAAGTGTCCCTGACCATAAAAGACTCTCAATTTTGCTCACAGTATATATAAGCACATAACTCTCAGAACCTTCATAGTTACTGTAGGTCTCGCTGAAACAGGGTCTTCCAGTGAGGCAGTTGCACAGTGAAGATGGTCCATGTGGCGCAGGTTATGGCTTGGCATCGTTTAGAGAGAGAACCTATTGCTTAATACTGAGTATTCCAGGGAATGGAGAACAGGGAATAGTCACAAGTCATGAGGCTCAAATATACTCTGTTCAAGGCCCAGAGTGAGAGGCAGCCCTGGGAGGATGCTGTGGAAAGCCAAAGAGCTAGACTGACAAACACAGAATGACCATTTGCAAGATGTTCAGCCTAGGGAGCAAAGTAGATAGGGAAAAATAGACCTCATCAGTTCAGAATAGTTCTGGATTTTGAAAGTAATAAACCTGTGATCAGGTAGTATATACCCCTATTACATCCACTCTTGACTAAAGTTTATTACTGTATATTCTAAAATCTCCAAAGCCCCAGTGAACTCATTTATAGCCACAGGAACATTCCTCTAGAGTGCTGGGGGGCTTAATTCTTGTTGATACTTGAAATTATAAGCATACATCTTCCTGTAAAGATAGCAATGCCATGCTTACTTCTTGTATTCCAAACACATCTGAGAGACTCCCTAGATAAAGCACTTGAGTAAGAACAATCTTGGAGTGTTTGTCGTAACCTGCTCATTCCTCAAAAGCTCCTCTATCTTTTCATTTCACGTTTTATTCCTTCCTTCATTTTATGAATGAATGTAATGTCACCCTCCTCTATTTTATACATTTTTACTACACTGATATTGAACTCATTCATTTAAATGGTTTACACGTTTACTCTAAATAATTTTATACCTCATGAGCAATCCATGTTAATTTTGTCAATTTCTGTATTATAATCATTAGTAAACTGTGAATGGAATTATATGGGTTTTCAGTGTACTTATATATTGTTATAGTTCATTATTGTTTCAACAGTTTCTTTTCACTCTCTAAGTGACCCTTGGAATTGAGCACTAAAAATATGTTAAGAAAAAAAATCCCCAAGTAAAACAAGCAGATGTATCCAAAGCAACAGATGCTTAAATCACAACACAAACACAAGATACAACAAGAGTCAGGCTATGTGAAACTTTCAAATTGATGCAAGCCGACACCTGTAAACTCCAAGATACAAAAATGGGTAAATCTCCAGGTGAAAAAATATTTTACTAAACAAATTGGTAAATGACTGAAAGATAATAAAAGCAAGTATATGACTTAAGAAAATCAATCAATGACTTAAAGAGAAAAATTAACCATATAAGAGGAGAAAGTAACCCCTACAGATGAGAACAATGAGTAATGAATGAAAAGTCAGAAAAAAAGACATTTTGAGAAAAGCAATAGAAACGTTTGAAATGAAAATCTCAGTGAATTAAAAATGAAAACCATGAGCAGGGGACTGAGTCAAGGAGAACAAGAGGATAGAGCACAAGGCCAAGGAAATGTTCCATTTGAACAACCATGAAGAAAATGAATGAAATAACTTGAACAAATAACCATGATCTATAAAGTGTTATCAAGATTAAAAAAATCAATGAAGTAGAAGAGGCTGATATACAATATGGAGAATATTGTATATAAGCATGGAGAATTACTTTTTATTGGATATATTTTATTTTCATATCAAATATTATCCCCTTTCCCAGTTTCCCATCCATAAACTCCCTATCCCATCTCCCCTCCCCCTTCTTCTATGAGGATGTTCCCCCACCCATCCACCTACCACGTCCCGCCTCCCTGCCCTGACATTCTTCAAGCCTTGGCAGGACCAAGGACTTCTCCGCCCATTGGTGCCCAACAAGGCCATCCTCTGCTACATATGCAATTTGAGCCATGGATCTATCCATGTGTACTCTTTGGATGGTGGTTTAAAACTATAGGAAGGAAGCAGCTAACCACTAGACTGAATATGGGGACCCCAATGAGGAGTTAGAGGAAGAATTGAAGGAGCTGAAGGGGTTTGCAACCCCACAGAAAAAAACAACAATATCAACCAACCAACCCCCACCCACACCCCCGAGCTCCTAGGGACTAAACCACTAACCAAAGAGTACACATGAAGGGACCCATGTCTCCAGCCACATATGTATCACAGGATGGTATTGTCTGGCATCATTAGGAGGAGAAGACCTTGGTCCTGAGAAGGCTCATTATCCCAGTGTAGGGAAATGCCAGGGTATCGACGTGGGAATGGGTGGACGGGAGTGGGAGCATCTTCATAGAAGCAGGAGGAGGAGGGAGAAGGGATGTGAGAGAGGGGGAAGAGGATAACACTTGAAATGTAAATACATATAATTCAATCAAAAGAAAGTCCAGCAACAATCCCAAAGTGGGATCCAGCTCAAGGGGAGGCCCCAAGACCTGATACCATTACTGAAGCTATGAGGCATTCACAATAATGAACCTATCATAACTGCTCTCCAAAAGACCCAACAAGAACCTGAAAGGGTCAGATGCAGATATGTGCACCCAACCAATGAACAGAAGCTGCTGATGCCTCTGGTTGAATTAGGGGAAAGCTGCAGGAAGCTGTGGAGGAGGGCAACCCTGCAGGAAGACCAGCAGTGTCAATTAACATGGACCCCAAGATCATGCACTGGATCACCAACTGGACATCAGATACCAGATGAGATGAGGCCTCCAACACATATACAGCAGAGAACTCCCCGGGTTAGATTTAATCAGAGAAGATGCACGTAACCCTCACAAGACTGAAGACCCCAGTAAGTTTAGAGGTCTAGGGGGATGGGTGGGGTGGGAGATCCTTGTGGAGATGGGGCAGGTGGGGGAGTTTGATGGGACAGGGAGGAGGTATGGGATATGAAACAGTTGGGGGTTGGACTGGGAGGGGAATAAAATCTGGAGTGTAAAAATAAATAAATAAATGAATGAATAAATAAATAAATAAATAAATAAATCCAAAAAAATTAACACAGTAAAATTTTGCGGAAAATAAAAAAAAACAAAGAAGGAAATAAGTGGACATTTAGAATTCCCACCTCTATATAAACAGAGAAACCAACAGTGTATCATAATCAACAATTCAATATGCAAAACTAAAGAAACAATGTTAAAATAGGTAATGATAACATTCCAATTTACTTAGAATAAAAGCACATAGGAATAACATATGTCTCAAGAGAATTTATGAAAGACACAAAGGCATGAAATGACATATGACAAGCATTAAAAATACATTCTTACCAAAGAAGTTAGCTATAGTTGTCAACGTTTTCTTTAAAATTTGACAGAGAGGGCTAGAGAAATGGCACAGTGGTTAAGAGCATTCGCTGCCCTTCTTGAGGACCAGAGACAGATTCCAAGCACTCCCAATCATTTACAGCTCAACTTCAAAGAAGTCCACTTCTCTCTTCTGGCTTCTGTCGGTATTGCATATGTGTGCTATACAAGCAAACGCATGTAAAACACATACACATAAAGTTAAAATAAAAAATATTGCAAAATAAAATAAAAATTGGTAGAGAAAATAGAGTATTTCAAGAAAAGAATGAACTAAGATAGTTCATGATCATGAGGCCAACACTGAAGAATATACTCAAGTGGACAGTGTATACAGAGTAGCTAAGAAAGTCTATCTCATCCATAAAATCCAAGAAACAGGGGTTAGGGATTTAGCTCAGTGGTAGAGCCCTTGCCTAGCAAGCGCAAGGCCCTGGGTTCGGTGTCCAGCTCCGAAAAAAAGAAAAAAGAAGAAAAAAGAAATCCAAGAAACAAATGTTTCACAAAAGATCTAGATAAACAAAAGAAAATTGGAAGAAATCATTCATGTTCAGCACAAAAAACAAGTAAATTTGAAATACCAGCAAAGGATGAAAGAAAGGAATAAATAATAATTTGATTTGCTATCCAGAAAAACAGCAAAACTAGAGGAGTAAGCATATCTCTAATAATTATAATTATAAATGAACTTATGAAAATATAGAAACTGGATTATAAAACAAGATATAACTATCTGTTGTCTCATAAAAACAATGGAAAACAACAAACCGTAAGCAGTGATAGCCAGTGATTAAGAAACATAAGATAGAAATCAGTATTTTGAGCAACCATGGACCAAAATTAAGGATATAGTATTGTTCTCATTTCCGAAGAACCATATTTACACATATATTAGTCAAAGATGTAAAGCATCTATATGTATAAAGCATAATATATAATGAATGATTTATCTAATCATATAACTACTTAAATATGATACACTTGATATTATGTTTTATAACATTGAGGTATGTTCGTGAAATTTAATAAAGTTCAGTATGTTTAATATGTTTATATTATTATATTGTATATTTTGAGAAAACATAGAAGTAAACATAAAAGAAGTTGTGATACAATAATAAGAATGAGTGAATACAAATATTCCACCTACTTCATTCTTCTCCTTAGATGATCTAAACTGAAATTGACCAAGGAATCTTCAAAGCTAAAGTGTGCCATTGGTCAATTAGAGTTAATAAATCTCTTCACCATGTCTTATCTAAAACATACAAAAGTAGCACGTGTTTTGTTTTGTTTTGTTTTACTGAGAAATTCATGGAAACTTTTTTTGAAATAGCTAACAATCTGTGAAACCAAAATTGTCTTCACAAATACGAAAGAGCTGAAGTAACTTCGCGTATCATATCAGACCACTGTAAATTAAACTAGAAGTGAATATGAAAAGAAACCAAGTAAGTAAATGGAGATAGAGCAATATACTACCAAGATCACTGTAGGTTACAGAAGCAATTGGTAACAATAAAAATCCCAGAATCAAATGAAAATGAAAGCGTAATTTTCCAGAACCTTTGGGAAATAGAGAAATGGCAGTTCTAAGGGAAAAGTTCACAGATTTGAACATTGAAATGAATACAATATGATAGGGATATAAAATACACGACCTAATGATCCAATAAGCAACCATATTAAAGAAAAAATACACAATGATAAAGTAATAAACATACAATCACAGAGTAATAGAATAAAAACTAAAAGAATAATATAACAGAATCGATCAAATTTTGTTCTTTGAAAATATAAGTAATATTTGTGAACCTCTCTTTAAACTAGCAAAAACAAAGAGAAAAATATCATAATCAATAAAATAGGAAATAAAAAGGGGTGCATTACAATGGATTGCAATGAAATTTAGGTGATCAGTAGTAAATAGTTCTTAAAAACTGATAGTTTAAAAAACTTAAAATCTTGATAAGAGATGAATCAATTTCTAGACAGAGTATAGCAAAATGAATCAATAACATGAATATTTTAAAGGGATTTCTAACATGATACTAAACTTAAACAATGACATAGTATCTTTCCAAAAAAAAATCCTAGAAGAGAAAGATTCATTGCTGATTTCTAAAACACTTGGAAGAAGACAACAGTCAATTCTTCATTATGAAGGGAAGAAACGGAGCACTATCATACTCAATCTATAATGTCAGTATATGCCTAATACCAAAACAGGATAAAGGCATAATGAAAAAGGAACTGTAGGAAAGTATTTATGATGTGCATAGATGCACAATTCTCAGAGATTCTTGCAAACCAACCTGAAGAAAACACTAAGAATAATATGTAACAGGACTTGAGTTGTTTTCATTTCAGGGCTTCGAGGATGAAATGATATACAAATAAAAAACTGCAATGCAATCTATAATGTTGACTTAAAGACAGAAATCACAGGATCATCCAAAAGAGGCAGCAAAAACCATTCCCAATATTCCCTGATCATTGAATGATGATGAAAGTGGAAACAGAAGTAACATTTCAACAGTATAAAAAGCATAAAGCAAACGATTGACATTTATTAAGTGCAGAAAATGGTATTTTCTCTAAAATCTGGAAAGATACAGAGTGAAAATACTTCTTCACTCTTTCTTGATAGAGTGCTCAAGTCTTAACTAGAGGTATGTGAAGACAAAATAAAAGGAATACTAGTAGGAGAGTAAGAAATCTCATTACATTTATATTACATCCTAAACATGACTGACCTCAAATATTCTCCTAGAAAACTCACATATGACAAACATTTTAATTATTAGATAAATAAAAACATCATAGTAAAATCTGTTGATATTCTACTATTAATAATATGTTTGCCTAGAAGTCTGAAGGGCCTTTTCTCTCATTAAATATCTGAAACGTCCTCTAACACTGAAGACAGAACCGAAAGCCAGTCAGCGTCAAAGCTATTGAGAACATGTAGACTCTTTAGGAATAAGAAAACATCACACCATGAATAAAGTACTAATGCAATTCCTTCAAAACTACAAAAAATATTACATAATTTAAAATGCCAAAATCCGTAAAGTAATTTAAGTAAAACGTGCTGAAATAATATTTTTTTGATAAGGACAGCATCCAACATTTCTAAACTAAACTCCCTGGAACCATAGATTGGTTCTTTTATTCTCAATATCTAGTACTTTGTAGGCCCAAAAAAGTATATTATAAGAAGTTGCTTAAGCAATTTTCTATAAGTTTGGAAGAGGGAGCAATTTTTATCACTTTTTAAAAAAAGGACTAATAGCCACTAAAATAATTTTTCATGAAAGAGTGCAGAAAAATCAGAGGTAGGGTATTTAAGCAGATGCTACAGTGATCGCATGCAGACTGCACCTGTCTCCTGCCTGTTGGTGTTTTATTTGCATTGTTCTGTTCTTCAATGTCCCCATTGGTTGTTTTAATAAATATAGACCCTCCACTCATTAAGTTTTCTAAAGGACAGGGACTTTCATATTTAGCCCACTATGCCTCTTAAAATGTGGGAATCACTCACTCTTCTTTCAGTTTCCTGTTTTCATTGGGAACACTTACTCCTTCATTGTCACCCTTGATAAATACAATTGTTAAGACCACTTCATGGTTGGATTCTCTGAACCCTCTGTTGAATTAGGGAAAAGCTGGAGAAAGCTGTAGGAGGACCAGCAGTCTCAGTTAATCTGGAGCCCTGAGATCTCTCAGATCACCAACAGAGCAGCACACGCCAGCTGAGATGAGGACCCCAACACTCCTCCCGGGTCTGGGTTTAGTCAGAGAAGATGCATGTAACCCTCAAGAGACTGGAGGCCCCAGGAAGTTTAGAGGTCTTGTAGGGTGGGGGTAGGGATATCCTTGTAGAGCCTGTGGAGCCAGGGGTTGGGGTGTGGGGGTGGGTTGGGTGAAGTTATGGGATGTGGGACAGTTGGAGGGTGGACCAAGAGGGGAATAAAATCTGGAGTGTAAAAGTAAATGCAAAAAATAAAAAAGAAATTAATTACAAAAATAAATAAATAAAAAGAGAATATATACACGAGTTCAAAAATTGAAGCCATTTGTTGAAAGTAACAGGGTCACCACAGATACCCAGCAGGGCATCAGTAGCAAAACCAGAACACTAAAGTTCATTTGAGAATATAAAAGAAGACAGATGTTCACTTGAGCTATCATTACAGTAACTTGGGAAAGAACAGCCCAAATGTTCTAGTTACTACTAGAGGATGAACAGAGTAACTCAGGATGCAATTTCCACACCATGGAAGACAAGGGGTTGAAAGTTCAGTGTTCTTTGATTGAGTTGGTTCCAGGTGACAGGCATAGCCCTTAGGCAATAGAGTTTACCACCAACCTGATCTCTTCTTCCATAATCTCTTTCCTTTTGGTTCCCCAGAAAATGCCCTCTAATGCAGAAAGTGCAAAGGAATTATGCATATTCTTTTAACAGAGATTATGCCAGTAAATTAAAGAGGCCTGAATCCATGATCTCTCCCTCCCTCCTTCCCTCCCTTTCTCATCTGTCTCTCTGTCTCATCTCTTTGGGTCTCTGTTGTCTCCTTCTCTGCCCCCCAACCCCCACCCAAAGGACTTGCTTTCAGAAATGTGGAAGATCTCTTTTCCAGTGCATTCTTAAGATAGATGCTTAATTGTCTTGGTATTTATGGCCATTTTAACACTGATGTGACAGACCTTTTGGGAACAAGACCATAGCTGAAGTTATCCGATCATTACCTATGCTGAGAAACTCCCTTTAAACACTAATCTGCATCTGCAGGAAGTCTCAACAATTTCTGTTTATTCCTGAAATGATTCCTGTGTATATGATGAGGAAAAATTTGTTGCTTTTGTATGAAGTTGTATTGTTCAGCATGGAAAGAAAAATACTGCTGACAGGACAGCACCAACCCCCCTATTTCTCATTGTTGACTATTTTTCCAGCTGTATATATATTTAGAGTTCCATGACTACAAAAGGTATATGTACAAGTACTTCATACTACTTGAGAGAGGAAAAGGAGATGGTAAGAGCACAGAATAGAGTGGGAATAGCAGTGGGTATTGATCAAACATTGACTAAATATAGTACATGTTTCCTTATTTTCTCAACAAGTCAACAAATCCAAATCTACTTTCTACATTTCAATAGTAAACTAGTCAATATGCAAAAGACAAGGCTACTTGGCTTACATCTTGAGTTAAATCTTAGAAGCAGGAATAAATACATTTTCAAGCTGTAGCTTTTTCTTTAATCTTTCTGTGCAAAGAAATCAATTGACCAGTTTAAATTGTCTTTTTAAAACACACAGGGTTGGAGGTGTAAGGATCAAAATAACAAGGAAATAAACCTTTATGACTGTGTACCATACATTTCAGTCTTGTTACCAGGGTACTAAAAGGAATTAAATAATCTACAAGAATCTATTTGTATTTAGATAGAATGACTTAAGCAAATAGTCTTTTCATTGCTATTATTTTCAATAAACTTTATTCATTTTGACATAATTTTAGTTAATATGTGTGTGAGCTTATCTAGTTGAGAAAAGTATTTTCATATTTTGGTGCATTAGTTTTACTCCATTCAAGAAAACCAGGACTCACAGTGCTATGTTTATCCAAGATCACAGACTTGGAAATAGCAGGATGCATTAAAGATAATTGTTTTGTTTTGAAGATCTCTGCTCTTTCCACTCCACTAAGACTGTCTCCTTAACAGTAGAAACACAAATACCAGTGTTGAATATACACAACTGAAGGTATTACTTATTGTCCTTCAGCAAGAGATGAACTTTCAGCTCTTATGACTAATAGAATAATAAAGGAGAGAATAGAATGGAATAGAAATAATAGAGTAAAAAATTAAAAACAATTTTTTTCTGACTGAAAACAAAACATATGCTAGGAAGGTAAAATTGGCCGGATCTTTATTCCCTGGCCAGAAGGTCTTATAATGCAAGCTTGGTTTACTGCTGAAGGGTTCTGAGACAGTTGACCTTTAAGAGGCAGGTCCTGGTAGGATATATGCCACTGAAATGCCCTTGGAAGTAATTACTATGCCTTTCAAGGATCTTGAATTAGCTATGCAAAAGGTTGTTTTTAAAGCCTCCTTGCTGTCCTACTGGATCCCTCATTCTCTATGTGATTATTCTTTCAAATATTCCCATCATATATATTATAAACTTTCTCCAGAACATGGGTAAAGTTAATAACATGTCTTTGAACCCACAAAATTATGAACTACATGGAACATTTAAAATAATATAAAAGATAATAAATATCACCAAATTTTGAAGCCCCCAAAGGCATCAAAGTCTAACCAAGATCGCAGGATAATGGTAGGTCGCTGAGCAAAAAAAATTGCATTCTGTTGTCACTGGCCTCTAACTTAGAATTGCATGCAGACTGACAGAGCATGGGAACCCCAATGGAGGAGTTAGAGAAAGGACTGAAGGAGCTGAAGGGGTTTGCAACTCCATAGGAAGAACAACAGTATCAACCAGCCAGAGGCCCCAGAGCTCCCAAGGACTAAACCACCAACCAACACAGGGCTCCAGCTGCAGATATAGTAGAGGATGGCATTATTTGGCATCAGTGGGAGAGAAGGCCCCTTAGTCCTGTGAAGGCTTGTTGCCCTAGAGTAGGGAAATGCTAGGGTGGAGTGGCAGTGGGTGGGAGGGTAAGGGAGCATCCTTATAGAGGCAGGAGGAGTGGGGATGAGATAGGGAGCTTGCAGAGGGGACACTGGGAAGGGGGACATATGAAATGTAAACTAATATAACAACCAATTAAAAAATCATGAGGTATTTTGTACTGTGTTCCGTAGACCTGACATAACATAGAAATATCTACATAACCTCCCATAATATAAACTGTTATGCCCCATTTATACAAGTATGTTTGCACAAGAATACATATCGACTTAGCTTAATTTCTAAAGCTGTGATAAAATCATTTAAAAATGTTCATCATCTATATCACTTTATTTTGGGGAAAACTTTTATATAAAACCATGACTTTTAAAGCTACTTTTTAAAAAATTACACAGGGAGGCAATTAAGTAATTAGTAAACATTCTGTTAATGGGAGTCTCAAAGGTTGAAAGCATATGGCAGGCTTTCATTGGCATTCTGGCTTTTAATGAGCTGCAGAAAATTCAAGTAAAGCACATGGTGGATGGTAAGTTAAACTCAAGCTTTATAACTATGCTAAAACCTGGACTTAATTGTATTGATAAAAACTTTTCAAAATTGGATACAGAGTTAAAAGATGCCCAGCTTTGTGTGTTGTCTTTGTTACCACCATTAATCATTCATGCACTTACCAGTGTGTTCCCCTACCTGAAAGTTACAGGGTTAAATTCGTGAATGAAATGTTAGTAGTGGGTTGAAAGATTAAATGATAATATATCCCAAATATATTTTGCAATAAAAATCTACTAAAAGTCACTGATTTTCTGGGCAAAAAAGATGGGAGTTTGAAGTATAAAAAAAAGTTTAAATAATGTATTTTAGCATAAAAACAGAATAATATTAAGATGGGGAAATGCAGTTTATTTGCAATAATTAAGACCTAGTTTTAAAAATCATCCATAAAAATACACCAAATAAGTAGGGAAATCATCATTTAAAACAGAAAAGTCAGGCTGCACATACTTAATGGTAAGAAAGAAAGAAAATGATGGGGAAAAAGGCATCATCAGAGGTTCAGTGTTTACAATTCTAGTGTTTTTCCTCTCTCTGAAATAGTTGCATGAAGCATTCATTATATCAGGGTCTCAGTTTTCCTATAGTCCAACTAGGTGTTATTTTTCTATTATAGACAGAACATAGGATAATTCTACTAATTCTTTTTCTTTCCCTTTAAACCCCAAAATTAGAAATAGTGTGTGTGTTTGTGTGTGTGTGTGTGTGTGTGTGAGTGTGTGCGCGTGCATGCATGCCTGTTTATGTGTATGTATGTGTGGGGGCGCATGCCTGTCTCTCTCTCTCTCTCTCTCTCTCTCTCTCTCTCTCTCTCTCTGTCTCTCTCTCTGTCTCTCTCTCTCTCTGTGTGTGTGTGTGTGTGTTTTACTAAAAGTTTTTATAGGCCCTTTGCATTTCTTTATAAAGACATTCAGATCAGAGACTCGGGGTGACAATTAGTTGGACCAATAAAGGTTTTCGGAGGGAAAACAGTCCCATTTCAGAACTGTCGCCTCAATTTATAGGGCAGCAGAAAGCAAACGGTGTAACATTTCCAGGTCTCAGTTGTCTTATCTCACAATGATTGCAGATTATGAAAGAGCTTCTCCGGCTGAAACATTCTGCAAGTGTCTTACTCATACATAATGGAGCAGCTCACGAATGTAGCTTTGGGGGTTGATGTATCACATGTAATTATCTCAAGTTTGTGGGGGCTCTTTAGAGTCTCACATTTGATAGTTTTTCCTGCTGAGCTAACTGCCGTACATATGGATATTAGAATGATTTCTTTCGGATATTTATGAAATTACTATTGAAGTACAGCTTTGCTTTTGGCATAAAATGGCTAAAATTTTATGTAGGTTATCATTATATTATACCCTTTAGACTTCTAAAATATATAACCCGAATCAAGGGAAATTAACTTCACCTTTCTCTTGTTACCACTTGAAGCCAATAACATTAACAATATCAGCAGAGTGGCCCATAGTGTACTCAGTTAATGTGTGTCTTATATAACTGACCTATTTCTTTCTTTACACTCAAAAGAGAAGATTTTTTTATTCAGGGAAGGTATCATGCCATTCCTGGGTATTTTTCTTTATTTGAAATAAAAATCTGTCCTAGGCTCTTCCTGTTTTTATATGCTAGACCCTGAAAAGAGGCAGAAACTGGGTCTCGCAGAATGAATATGACATATGAAGGAAGTCACCATTGATCATGTTTCTGTGACAGCATTATATACAGTAGCACATTTGATGCACATCAAACTATACATTTACTGTTTCTTCACTTCCATCGTATCAAGCATGTGGCTTATCCTACAGGTACTGGACTAGAAAGGCACGTCTTGATAAAACCCAGAATCCTCTGTGTTTCCATGAATTAACATGGACGAGACCCATGCAATGTGTGAGAATGTCATTAGTGCTCGCATTAGAAAAACCTTGTTTCATCTATGATAGCTTTCTAGAGTTCTTTTCTTTATATGTCTGGGATAGAACAGCATATGTGTGTGTACAAAATACTAGGAAGTACGATAGATTCTACCAATGGTGTCTACAATATATTCATACTGAGTTTTTCATTACAAGTTTGCTGTTTCAAAATCTGTTTCTTTATATTGTTAAATGTATATTAATTAAAACATAAGTACATCAGTTCTTTATTTCCCTCTAAACTATACCCACATGAGTTCTCCTTTTCAAATGGAAGGCCTCCTTTATTTTGAACGTTGATGTTTACAATATGTGAACAAATATGTAAATGAAAACTCCTGAGCATAATTTTATTGTTGGCATGTGTATAGTTTAAAGGCTGACTACTTTGTATTGAGTAATAGTTATCTCAAAATACTTTGTGCTAGCCATTCTCTTTCTCTAGTCACTGGGCTATATAGTATTTTAAGAAAATTGTCCCCCAAAGCTCTGTTTTCTGTCCTTAGCAATACCACCTCAGTCAGGGGCCTGCTAGAGATATGATTTGCATAATTTAAATGTTGTCCAGTCTCTGACAATGCTACTGTACGTCTAAAGTGGAAAGGATAATATTCTTCCCAGATTAATGGCCTTTTTGAAGCAAAGAGTGTTAGAATATTAGAAGTGAGCTCATTTTTTTGCCCCCAAATTATCTGATTTTGTATTTGTGATTTCCTACATTCACTAAACCTGATTAAAGTTGATCAACCCTATACTAACATTTATATTTATACTTGACGATGAACTTAGTTATGAGTATTTAAAAAGATAATGGATATGTTATGGAACACTGTGCATGACTGCCCATGACACAGTCATTACCATCTTGACTACCAGCAGCTGTGATTATCCACAGATTACCCATTAATGTTCCATGAAAGGGAGAGGAGAGATCACATGGCCCCATTTCTCTCTGAGTTTGTATAGGCCGTTAAAGTTTAGTGAGAGAAAGGTTGTTCTTTATCTTCAGGGCTACAGTTGTTCATAACTTGTGCACTTTAGTCAATCATTTTCCCATGTTGCCCTTGTCAAAGCTATATTTTCCACCTCAACCTTTGTGAAGAATGAATGATATGAACAATGTATAACAAAATATATGACAGATATAAATTGAAATAATTGATTATGGGTACAAATATAACATCTATAATCCTCACCACCGATACTGATTGTCAGGAGGAAAAGATATGTTGAGATCAGGGAATAAACTTCTAATTAGCTAATTACAATTAAAAACATTTTAAAATATGCCCTCATAGAGAAAGTGTGGTATAAGACTATGAAAATAAACTTAGTTGAACAGTTCCCCATATCTTGACAATTTTATGCTCACAATAAGAATAATTTCCAGTTGGTCCATAAGTTTAAGTTACTGTGTGGTGCTAGATGTGGTAGTGGACACATTTAATCCCAACACTGCAGAGATAGGAGCAGATGGATTTCTCAGAATTTGAATCCATCCTGGTTTACATAGCAATTTCCAGGCCATGCCAAGTTCCACAGGGAGACCCTGTTTCAGAGCAGAGTGAGGGATAAACACATAAAGCTATAATTTTTTCTTAATTTGTTTCAGTTTTCTTTGTTCATTCTTCTCCCAATGATAAAGCATAAATTCAATAATTTTGAGGCATTCTGATAAACAAATTATCAGATTTCACAAAGGAGTAAATTCCAAGATTAAGTTTGTGGAATTTCCAAAACTATGTTTGTGCTCCCATATGTATATGTAAGAGGTTAATCAGTAAAACAAAGATGTCACAAATATCAGAGGTTTCTTTATTTTTAAAAAACTTGTGAAATGTGATAAATCAAAATAAGCCTGCCACGCATCTTGAATTTATATTCAGAGATCATATTTCAAGGTGCATGATTAATATTCATGAAGCTAGAATCAGCAAAATTCAGATTTCTATCAAGCCAGCAGTCTACTTGAGAAGACTGGAAAACTGAAAATGAGTCACTCTTAAAGTCTCTGATTGATTATGTTGGATTTATTACCTTTCTTATTTATTTAAGGGCAAGAAAGCAAGTATTTCTTGAGAAATAGAAGAGTATCCTCCTGCTGCAGGAGCAGTTTCTCCAAAGTGCATTGCTCTTCTTACTGCTCCTATTGTCTTTCTCACAACAGTATTTCATATTCTAATACTCCACATCAATACCCAGATGTGTCACCAGCCATGTTAAAGTGTATAAATGAGTATGTGTGCATGTGTGTGTGGGCAATTTTTTGAGTAGTCTATGTACAAGGCATTTGTCTAAGAATCTAGCAACCTCTTAAAAACTCTGTGGAAGGCCACGGTTTCAGTCTGTTAAAACTGTTTTCCCACAAATGCAAGCTTTTTAACCACAAATTTCCATTCTGTAGAATTACCTGTGTTTATTTCCATTTTATAACAGCAAAATCATATCATCCCCACAGCCAGGGCATTTATGCTTATTTCTCTCTGCCTACAGTTATTTTCTCAGATGTGAAGTTGCATTCTGTATATGACATCTAATATTTCATAGATATAAAGGTCATATCCACAATTTTCTACTATTTAGTTTATGCTTTATATAACTGGAAATTAGAAATTAGGAAAGAATGTATTTAAGTTTTACATATAGTAAAAAACACATCAACTAAAAGGACCTAAGCACATATACCTGTTAATTAATGTATGTACAGTGTAAAATGTGTTTATAATATATTTGCTAACACACAGTATGTATATATAGTACGTACATCACTGCTTGTACTACAATGAAATATAGTAAGGCTATTATTCAGTGTTATTGTACACATTGTATAACTGACTGACCAAAATCTAGAAATTTATAATTGAGTATTTCACCAAAGCACATTCCCTAAAATATTTATTGTGCCCTTTTAGAAATAGTCTATAAGTGATAAATATGATCAATAAATGTTGAAGGATCATAATACTTCTAATAAGTTTGAAATCATGTGTTAATTTGATAGTCATTATTTTTCAATTTCTTCTTAGTGATCTGGAATCAAGCAGCAAAAAGTTCATATTTGAAATTATCTCATAACTTCAGACTGTTGTCTTGGAAGATGATGCAGTTTTTAAAAGGCTTGCCATGATGCATAGAGACCTGGGGACAATCCTGAAAACTCACGTGCCAGGAATTGTGGCATGTATTTAGAATTCAAGTTTAGGAGATCCGAGACTATGGGCCTTGACACATTTCCAGCCTCTCTACCCTAAGTGATTGATAGGATAAGTCTTTGAAGTGTAAATAAAATATCCAATAAAAGAAAAGAAAAAATCTTAATCCACTTGGCATCTATATAGGTAAATCCCTAATACCAATATTATATAAAACAGATAAAGGACATAAGATAGGACAATCAAATATGTGACGTGAAAGCAGAAGGTGGGACGATTGGGGGAGACTGAGGAGACCGAAGAGAGAGTAAGAATGAGAGAGAGGAGCCCGGAGGGGAGCGGGGACGAGTAAGAAAAATGATAGGTATGTATGAGTCACAAAGTCACAGTGACGTCCATTATTTTGTATGCTAGCTAAAAATGGATGAAATAAATGAAGACAAAATTTTAGAAAAGAGAGAAAGCCCTTAAGGAAAGTCACACACACACACACACACACACACACACACACACACACACACACACACACACGTGTATGTGCACTCCTCCAGATGACATGCATATATAAATTTCGGAGAAATAAGAGAAAATAAGTTTCTATGACTGTATGTGTGTGTATGTGTGTATGTATATATTATATACATATATATCCTATATATATGTATACATACATGCATACATATATACAGGATATATATATAGTTGGTTTGTGTGTGTGTGTGTGTGTGTGTGTGTGTGTGTGTCCACTTCATGGATATTATCTATTTCCAAAACGGTAAATGTTATTCATGTAATAGATCTCTCCTTTGGTGGCAGACATGTTTAATAACCTGGTAGCAAATGATGATTTACAGATTTTAGGTTTCTAAAACTCATTACAGCACTTCACTCACTCCTGATCCTCTGGGGCTGGCCATGAACAATTAGGCTCTCTGATATGGTTGGGCATAGAAACACTCAGTATTAACTGACACATTGGCTCTTAGTTAAACAGAGAGAAGCTTCACATAAATAAAGTAGAACAGCAGAATTTTAATTACTTTGACACACATCAGGAACCTGTGGGAAATATAAATATAAGTAGGTTCATGGATTGGAAATTCTCCATGTGGCAGAGACATGCGGGATGCAGAACTACTTGTCCTCTTACTGCCCTTGCCCCTACACAAATGTCTTCCTTCTGGAAAACAAAACAAAACAAACAAAACAAAACAAACAAACAAACAAAATAACCATAGGAAAAATAAAGAAAAAAAACTCCCGATATCTTCTTCAAATTTCTATATAGAATTCTCACAGAAGACAAAATGATTCTAAAATAAAATATATTATTCAAACTGATTTTCTGCCAGCATAGTGTGTACTGTTTTCAACTTTTCTCTCAATGAAGTGGAATGTCAGTGTATCCTATATGCAATTTGTTTACCTCCTGGCTTTTTATATAATTTCCATGTTTGGAATGATCTTTCAAATTTTCTACATACTCATACACAATGTTTGTTTGGTTTTTTGTAAAATACATTTTAATATCTTTCTATGATTTTCCTTAGTCACTTTCTTTGAATTCTCATACTAATTTTTTTATCCGAATTATAGTGTATTAACATATTGATCTCTATGATTCACAATCCAAACTATAAAGTCTATTTATTGAAGTCATGTATATTTTGAAGTCATTTCTCAACATAAATTTATCTATTTTCACTGGAATGACTAGCACTGCAGACATATATCTTGAAAATTCAGTCTGCCTAGATAAATATAGGCTAGTCTGCATCGATACTTCTTTTCCTAAGCAAAAAAATTCTTTGATGGCATAAATTTTAATGTGTGTGTATTTTAATGTTTATGTACACATTTATAGGGAGGCATACATGTGCCATGGTGTGCATGTGAAATCAGAGGACATCTCTGGTTGTCAGTCCTTACTTCTACTTTGTTTGACACAAGATCATTTTGTTATTGTGCACTACATATGCCTTGCTAACTATCCAGAGAATTTCTCCTATCACCAAATTCTGCTTCCAATCTTGTCATAGACTACTGGAATTACAGACATTTACTATCACATCTTGCATTACTTGATTTCTGGAAAGCTGAACTGAGATCCTAACGCTAGAATATGAAGCACTTTAGAATGGAAAATTGTTTGACCATTTAAAAATGGAGTTCTATCGTATTAGACAGTATGGATAAAAATAGAATGCATTATGTTAAAAAACTGGAGATAGATATTTGATTTAATAATTGAGGTGTGTATATATGCACACAGTCACAGACATAAAATCACAGTCAGGGGTCTGTGCGTGCACACACACACACACACACACACACACACACACACACACACACACACACGGATCTCCAAAAGCATAGAGTGATATGAGTATAAGCTAGTACTAGTACTAACACGGAAAAGAGTAGACTAGTGGTTACTGGAAACTAGAAAGGAAGAGATGAGATAGAAATTGAAAGAGTCACAGAGAAGCAGTTAAATCAACGAAAAGAAACTTCCAATATTACAGAGCACAGTGAGACAGAAATTATAGCAATTTTACATTTTTAGAAGTTCACAAGTCTTGGAGTGTGTGGAAGTGGGTGTGTGTGTTTATGTATGTATGTGTTTCAAATGTGAAAACAATATCGATATACTGTGTGCCGATTTATTCTTGGATTTTAAGTGCCAGTACAAATAGCTCTATATATTTTATTTAATTGCAACAGACAGTGTATTAATGCGGTGAGAAATATAGATCACGGTTACAAGTCACAGATAAACCTTTCTGCATGTGTATAAGAATATAATTGTCTTTACTCCAATTTATATCCTCCTTGATTCTGATGAAGACGCTGGACAATGCACTGGCAGATGTATTGCTCACTCACAGAGAAGTGTGTATTGCCCAACGCACAAAAGGATCTTATCTTTGGAATAGGAGCTTATGGAAGTGAAACAATTCCTGAGTTTTGTGACTATTACTTTGATTGATTGTGTTGGAGTCAGTGGGTGGGCTTATATACGTGGAAGTAAGCAGTGTGGAAGGAGCCTAAGGTGTCACATTACCTGGAATTGGAGTGATGGGCAGTTGGTTACCACTCAGTATGGGTACAAGGAACCAAACTGGGTTTATAAGAGATCTTAACTTCTTAGCCATCTTGCCAGTTCCAAAGTACAGCTATTTTAAAATGCCATACTTAGGTCTTTTCATGTCTAATGTCTTGTGTGTCCAGTTGTCGCATTATCACATACAACATGTAGAGTAGCTTCTTTATCCACTCATTTATTAGATATTGCTTTATGCCTACTATGTTCTGGGCAGTGTAATTGACATTCAGCATTAAAGGTGAACAAAATATTTTTTTCATTTAGCAACACAATTACCGATAGTAGACAAATAAAAAAGCGCTTTAGGCTAGTAATCAGTCAACATTAAAAAGCAATACCATTGAATCTCAAACCATTATAAAACTAGTTTTGATGATCAGGAATGGGTTTATACAGCAATATATCTCCATCAAGAAAATTATATAGTTAAAAAAGGACAGTAGTATTCAAGCTTAGGCATGGTAGACAGAACAGTGCTAAGGAATCCAGACATTAATGAGATTTAAATTTGTTCTCAATTGTAAGTGTGTGTAAGCTCTTAACCACTGTGCCATCTCCTCCACCCAGCCCATTTGACTTCAAACACTCATTTCATATATATATATAAACTAAAACAAGCTGTTTCAAAAACTGTTTTCTTGGGTTTTTCCTCATGTTAGAAACCTATTTGTGTCAATTTCTCTGTTCTTTGGAGGATTCGTTCTAGATGCCAGTGTACAACAACCACTTTACAGTTGGTTGCTATCAGCAAACCTGGACTAGAGCCCAGACTGTTTCAACTGAGAAAATTGATATGCACTTCACTGACTTAGCCATTATTTATTTTGATATAAGTACTTACTAAACCGTTCTTTCCACTATCACTTCTCTAAGTGATGGTAAAGAGGACGGAAGTAACTTTTCACAATAAGCATCTTATAGTTGTGATCTTAAATACACACACGCATGCACGCACGTGCAAAACAAAACAAAATAAACAACAAAAAAACAACAACAAACCTAACATTGTTTCATTGTTTCAGGACACCCAAGCTAGGAAACTGTGGGCATCTATCAAACCAAGGCTAGAAACAGACACTTTTCAGTACAGTTAATTGACTATGATATTTTAAGTTTAAAATGATTTTACTGAATGCAGTTGCATTTCTGTTTCCTTTATTTGTAACTTTTCTGTAACTCACTGTTCTCACTACCAACAAGACTGGTAGTTTAATACATATTTTTCAACATTACTCTTATATATGTTTACATATTATAGTATTTTATTATACATCGACTTTTATAATTCTTGTTCCCAAATACATTTAAAAAAGAGAAATAATAGTGTACATAGAATTTTATCATTTCTAAGCTAATTATTACTAGCTAATTTTCATGTATAAAAGCTATATCTTTAAGTTTAATGAGCTTAATATTCACCTTATAAATAAGCCATAAATTATTTATAAAATCAATAATGAAAATTTAAGCTGGATTGAATTTTACTGTGATAAACAGCAATGCATTCAAATTTCTTACATGAAAATGTAGATGCTTTCCTGCTTAGCCTTAAAGAGCAGTTGGCAAAAGTAAATTATCTGACTTAAAGGCCATGCACTAACCAGACATCTATAAGCCTAGTGCAGTTATACACACCACACACACACACACACACACACACACACACACACACATACAGAGAGAGGGGGGGAGAGGGAGAGGGAGGAGGAGGAGGAAGGGAGGGAGAGGGAGGAGGAGGAGGAAGGGAGGGAGAGGGAGGGAGGGAGAGGGAGGGAGGGAGAGGGAGAGAGATGGAGATGGACAGGGTGGGTTTTGGGGCATTCATTAACTACCTCTTTGCCAAACAGATAAGTGATTAAGGATATAATCTATTTCTTTATACTATTTCACTAAATATACATGCGGAGCTTTTAAACAGACGGCTGGCCCTTCAGTTAGACCTTTATGAGATTGTTATGGTTTTCAGGTTTTTATTTTTAATGATTTCATATGATCACAGAGAACACAGAAGTGTGGAGTATGATCCAGTGCTACCTATTTGCAAATGATAGTTTGTGTCAAAGGAAAAAGAGCTGAACTCCCTAACTTCACTTTCAAGAACTTTATCATTTACTTGCCAAATTCTAATTGTTTTCTTTCGTTAGGCTATGACTAAGGTATAAATAATACACAAGACCTTGGTACCTATTAGCAGTCCCTCCTTTGTGATTTCTCATGAGTAATAAAACTTATTCATATAAATAGCTTGGCAATAATAATAATTAAATCTCCTACTATTTGTTTGTTCTTTTTCATTGCCATAATATTTCTTAGAAATAACAATCGTGAATTAGAGCAATGGATGATACTCAGTTTGCAATAACAATTCTCTGTATAAACATAAAATAATTATAATTCACTCATTATGTTTCCTCTGTGTTGTTTAAATAATTTCATAATAAAATTTGGAAGTGTTATTCTTTTTCACAAACCTTGAATTGATTTATTCAACTATAATAATTAACTTTTAATGATCTTTTTATTAACAATAACTTACCAGAATCCAGAAATAGGAGCATTCTTATAAACAAATTTAGTTATTTTTATAATAATGAATCTAAAAACTTAAAAGTAAAACAAATGCTGGAGACACTCCATATGAAACTGAGGTTACTCAGGATAGAATGAGAGTGGGCTGATGAGACTTCTAAGTACTAGCCCTTCTCTGCCTTCATTATCTAACCACAAGTCTGATTTCTTCAAACCACACTGTTCAAGGATTTTGTATTGCCTACCACTTTTTTTAATTATGCTGGAAATTCAAGCAGTACTGAAGATCATTGATAGTGTTTATGCTTGCAGTAATAGTACACTAGACAATTTAATTACATCCTTGAGATAGTTTTCTGGACCAATTAGTTGAACCCATTTTCTCTGAGTAATTCATTGTAGTCCATTTCAAATTACTAATACATTTCATTAAATAAGTAACAATCTGGAAGATTAGCTAATTGTTTTTGGTATTTCTTTTTTCCCCCTTTTAACCAAGAAAGCTTCTGAAGTGCTTCATAGGATAGGTCTATTTGGACGGTATTAGTAGTTAATAGTTCCAATCTCTACTCATGCTCATAGCCCTGTTATAATAACCATGTGTACAACATGGTGGAGAATAGACTCACGTTCCAAGTCCTAGTTCATCCACTTACTAGAACAATGACTGTGACTAAAACTTATGTCCCCTTCAGACTTGTATTTACTCATTTGTAAAATGGGGGAACATCAAAATATAAAATTAATGTGGTGGTTATATAAACAGTAACATTCAGGTTTAGCACTTGTTAGAGCACCTTGTACAAATTAGCTTTTTAATACCATGGATATTATTATTTTGATTAACAGTAATTAGCTGTTATTAACAGCTTCATGGCTTTGTCAAATGAGAAACAACATTTTAACTTCCTTTAATATTTACTCTGTTCTTTGAATATTCAAGGACAACTTTCTTTTTCATCTGTTCATTTTAGTATAGACCTTCTCCTTGTGGCATCACTGAGATGACCACAGCAATGAAGCAACTTTTATGATGTATGTAAGACAATGGTTACTATTACTTTACTAAATGTGAATGAGAACAAGCTGCCTCCTAAGTAGTTATCATTACACCCATAGACTGGCCATCTCTGAACCACCACCATTAGAGAACTAAGAGTCCCAGCTTAGATGGAAGAGGCTCTCCTGAAGTCTTACCTCTTACCTTACCTCAGTAGGTGTTGGCAATTGGTAACAGCTGGTAGAAAGAAAGTCAATCCTGTTTAAAGATATAGACCCTGAGAAAGTATCCACATTCTCGTAGAATGCCAAGTACCCCAGCACATACAGACAGAACTAAGTAGATTCATCAAGTATTGGCAGATGTGTGTATGTGTGTGTAGGTGTCACAATGTCACATGAAATTCTATGGAGAAAAGAAGGAACCTCCATTCAAACTCTTTTTTTATTCCTTTTTTCTTTTCTTTTATTTATTTACATTCCAGTCATTGTCCCCTCTCTCTTTCCTCCCTCCCACAGTTCCTCATCCCATTCATCCTCCCAGTTGCCTCCTACCACCAAAAGACCTCAACCCACCCACCATCTACTGGGGCCTCAAGTGTATCCAGGATTAAACACATCTTCCACTGAGGCCTGACCCAGCAGACCTCTGCTATACGTGTGCCAGGGGTTTAGGACAGGCCTGTGTATACTCCTAGTGGGTGGCTCAGTCTCTGGGAGTTCCCAGAGGTCTGGTTCAGTTGAGACTGCTGGTCTTCCTAGGGAATTGCTCTCTGTTTCAGCTTCTTCAATCCTTCCCTTAATTACACCATAGAGTCCCCAACTTCAGTCCAATGGTTGGGTGTAAGTATCTGCTCTGACTCAGTCAGCTGATGGCAGGGCGTCTTAGAGGACAGCCACGCCAGACTCCCCTTTTAAGCATATCACAGCATCAGTAAAGGCCTTAGTTCCCCGCCCCATGAGATGGATCCTAAATTGGGCTGGTCATTGGAACCCCCCTTTTTTTCAGTTACTTCTCCATTTTTGTTCTTTCAGTTCTTTTAGACAGGAACAGTTTTGGGTCAGTGTGGGTTAATAACCCTGTGCCTCCTCTTGAGGCCCTGTCTAGCTACTAGAGGTGCACTGTTCTAGTTCCCTCTCCCCAACGTTGGGTATTTTGGCTAAGGTCACCCCCATTGAGTCCTTAGATTCTCTCACCTCCCAGGTCTCTGGTACTTTCCAGAGGGTCTCCGCACCTCCCACACCCTCATGCTGTTTATCTCCACTCATTCTCTTATTCTTCTGGACTTCTCTCCTGTCCCTACCCCAATACCTCATCCCGGGATTTTACAACCAGTGAAGTGTGCTTCTTCAATATGCTTCATTCTGAAAATGTACTAATAGTTTGCTTTCACATCAGCTTGGCAATGCACTGATCATTGCACTGTCTTTTCAGCTTAGCTGTTTTCCAAATAACTGAGTGGAAATAAATGACAAAAGCCCAGCAGGAAACAAGTGAGCTGACAGAACACAAAGTAAACAGGGATGAGGAAAAGGAATTCAAACTTCTGGCAGACTTTAAACATGAATTAGCATAGTTGCTATTTTAATTCTGACTATGCTGAAAAATGTTAAGCTTTAAATATATGAAAAAGATTTCTGAAGATAGAAGTCTCTTTCATTTGTTCTGGAACCCATGTAGTTCCCTGTAATGCTGAGAATTTATTGTGTATTAATATTTTAAATGCTGTTACATATACTTTAAAAAACTATCAACACGGCATCTATGCAAATTAGTGATGGGATTTTTTTCAATCATTAAATCCCTAATTTGTGCCAAGAGATTATCACGTGCTTGTTTCTTAATCACACAATTTGGAATGTTTGTAGTAGCAGCTGGTTTGTATTTCCAAGTTTGGAAGACAAAATTAAAAATCCTGAATCAATAAAAATAACTGTTTTTTTCTTCAAGTACCTTGAAGGGACCAAAAATCTATGTTTTTTAGCCTAATGCCTTCACCCCTTTCATCAAATACTTAAATAAACTCTTCATAAGTACTTCAGACCAAAATGATCATGATCCTATCAGCTATAACTCCAGCTAGTTCTCTGATAGATTTAGTCTTGAAAAGAAAAAGTCATTATAGAAACTCCCTTAAGCCTCAGTACTCAAATCTACTTGGGGACTAAATCCTGAGTATATGCCCAAAAGTGGTATAGTTGGAAATTGAGGTAGATTGAGTCCTACCTTGCTGAGGAAATACCACATTGATTTCCATAGTGACTGTACAAGTTTACACTCCCACCAGCAATGGATGAGTATTCTCCTTCTTCTATATTCTCACAGCATGAGCTATCAGTTTTTCTATCAATCATGGACTTTCTAATTGATATTAGTTAAAATCTCAAAGAAGTTTTGTTTTGCATTTCCCTGATAAATTAATACCTTAGATATTTCTTTAAGTGCTTCTCAATTATTTCAGTTACCTCTTCTGAGAATTCTCTGCTTAGATCTGTATCGCATTTCTAATTTGGATTTTTTTCTTGATGTCTAGTCATTTGAATTAGTTACCTATTTTTGAATTTTAACATACTATTGGCTGTATAGTTGGCAAAAATTATTTCCCAGTTTCTAGACTGCTGCTTTGATTGAATGACATTGTTTGCCTCGCAGAAGCTTTTCAGTTTCAGGAAGTCTTATTTATTAATTGCTTTATTGGGAGGGGCCTGTGCTAACCGTGTTATGTCCAGAAGGTATTTACCGTGCCAAAGAGCTCAAGGGCATTGCCCTCATTCTCTTCAATCAAGTTCAATATATCTGATAGCAACAAAAAGTTGTGTTGAGCTTTATACAGCTGTATATGTAGATTTATTTCTATTTTTTCTGCATAAGGCACCTAATGTAATAGCACTACTTGTTGAAAATGCTTTTTCCAGAGTGTATTTCTGGCTTTTTATAAAAAAAAAATCAGGTGTCCATGGTGTTTGAGTTTATCTTTGGTTCTTTAACTAAGTTCCATTGACAAATATGCCGGTGTTTATGTAAATACCTTGCTGTTTTTATTACTAGAGCTCTACAGTATGACTTAAATCAGTGATAATGATGCATCCTACAGTTTTTTTTATTATTAGGATTGTTTAAGCTGTCCTGGATTTTTTTGTCTAACTATATGAAGCTAAAAATTGTTCTTTCAAGGTCTGTGAAGAATTGCATTGGTATTCTGATGGAGATTGCACTGAGTCAATTGCTGTTAATAGGATGATCATTTACACTATAGTAAGACTACGATTCAAAAGCATGAAAGTTTTTTCCATCTTCTCCTCTCTTCTTCATTTGCTTTCTTCGATGGTTTCAAGTTTTTAATGTACAAGTCTTTTTGTTTTCTAGGCTCCAGTTACTAAGAGATACATTCTATTTTCTAGGCTATTATGAAAGGTGCTACTATCTTTAATTCTTTCTTATCCCATTTGTCCTTAGTTTATATAAAGGCTACAGATGTTTATGTGTTAATTTTCTATCTAGATTCCTTGCAGAAAGTGTTTATCAGCTATAAGAGTTTGTTGGTAGGATTTTAAAGTTCCTTTATACATAATATCATCTACAAATAATGATATTTTGACTCCTTTTCTTTCCATTTGTATCCCCCTAGATTCAATAAGAATCAGTGTTCTTATTGCTATAGCTAAAGCTTCATTACTAATAGTTAATATAAATTGCCAATAATAATTAATAGTTAATATTACTTTCTAAGGCTACTCTAAGAAATAGCTGTGGAGAGCATAAAAATACTTGAGTTATTACTGATTTTAGTGGAAATACTTAGAGTTTCACTTGATTTAAGTTGAAAATGACTATATCTTCTTACAGATTGCACTCAGTCTATTAAGGTATAGCTCTTGTATACCTGATCTCTTTGGGACTTTTATTATGAAGATGCGTCAGATTTTGTCAAAGGCTTTTTTCTGCATTAAATTGATGACCACATAGTTTTTGTCTTTCAGTATGCTTATATGATAGATGGCACTTATACATCTAAGCACATGAAACCATTCTTATATCTCTGGGGTAAAACCTACTTGATCAAAGTAGAGAAATTTTTTACGTGTTCTTGGATTTGGGTTGCAAATATTCTATTGAATTTTTTTCTTGTATGTCCATAGAGAAAATTGTTCAATAATTTTTGTTGGTTCTTTATGTAGTCTAGGTATCAGAATAACTGTGGTCTCATGAAATGCATCTGGTATTATTCATTTTTTTTGCTATTTGTGGAAAAATTTGAAGAGTGTTGAGATGAATTCTTCTTTGAAAGTCTGTAGAATTCTCAGCTAAAACCATCTGGTCCTAGGAGATCTTGACTGAGAGACTTTCAATTACTATTTTACTAGGGGTTATAACTCTGTTTAAATTGCTTATTTGATGATATAGCTTGATAGGTGGTATACAGAGATAATTACCAATTTATTTTATGTTTTCTCATTCGATGAAACATGAGTTTTTAAAGTATTCTTTATGATTTTCTGAATTTCCCAGTGTTGAAAGATTGATGAAGGAATGGAAGGCAGGAGGATCACGAGTTCAAAACCAGCCAGATTTTTGATAAAATATAATTCTAATTCTGACTAAATCCCTAAAAACAAAATTTAACTTATTTATCACTGTATTTAAATCTCTCCATATGCACAGCCTTGACTTTCTTTCTAAATGAGCTTCTGCTGTGCTCATTCTTCATTCTAAATGTTCCTGGGTCTAGCTTTTTGAAATATACTGTGTTATTTCCATTCTGAAAATGATTACCATGTTGCATATATGTTCAAACCTTAATTGACACGCAGCCTTCCCTGATTCTATTCTGGCATTCCTGTCCCTCTCCCAGAATTTCAAAGTTCAGCATACAATCCACATTCATACAGCCTTCTATCTCTGTATCTATCTCTGTATTACATATATAATGATCTATTTTCACTCTTTTAGTGAGATTTTATAATTTAAAAAGGATTTTTGTATATCATGTAAAATTTCTGTTATTCAAGGAGCACATACATCAGATTAAATGGATTTCATTATATATCTACAAGTGACTTCACATACAGTTTTAAAATTTCTGCTGATTTTCTCATTATCATATATAAATGAATCTATAAAACCAGAGTTTGGTAAAATAAGTAATGACGGATGGATATGCACAGAGCTATTTAATATTCTGTGTAAATAATAGGAATTATGTACTATAAATTAATTAGTAGGTAAATACATGAAAATATAGCAAATATTAGTAGAATCTTGAAGAAGGCTTACAAGTCTGACATATAGTAGCTAATGAGTATGGAATAAATGATTTTTATATATTCATTATTTGTTTTGTATAGGCTGAAAGAAAACTTCATTTAATATGTAGCGCTGAATAAATCTTGAACGGCATGTAAGTTTTAGATTTAAATACAAGAAGAAAATGTGAAGATATGTTGCATGTAAAGGTGGTGATATATGCAAATATAGATAGGTATAACAGTATGAATTTTGGGGAAGAAGCAGAAAATGCAATGATATTGTTATGGTATATTATTCTTACAATAATACATTACCTTTATGCTTTAACAGCTACTCTGTAGACTCTGGAATCGCACTATAATATATGTACCTAATGATTCCTCATCAATGATTCATCATCAATGATGTCTGCTGAATTTTTTATGTTGGTGTTTCAAATGTTGGTGAAGAAATTTATACTGTTCCAAATGTTAAAGTACATAAAGATAAATGTTCATAGTTTATTATATATTTATATAATGTACACATAATATTACATATAGTATATACACTATAATATATGAGCAGTGAATGTGATAAAATGTTTCAATTTATGATAAAATGAAGCATTTATTGTCACATGTAATTTAAATAATACAACTAGTTGAATAACTCATCCATTTTGTAAAAAGATGTACAAATATGCACATATATCATTGAATATATATCTGTATATATTCATATCTTAAACAGTTGATATAGGTATTTAAATCTTTACAGTTTATTTCCTATATTCACAATTTTCTACCTATTAAATTGCAATCTTCATCTACTTCTAGGGTTGTCATTCATTGCTCACTTGTATTATTATATAAGAAACTCTACCAATTAGTTGTCCTGTATTCTGTACTATTTAGATGTTAGATCCATAAACCACTCCTCTAAGGTCACATCAGGACCTGTTGTATAACAAGACTCTTATTTATTTTTTACATTAGTGATTTCAAATTGATCCCAGAGGATCTTTGCTTTTCCTAAAAATTTATCAACCCATCTTCAAGCATTCCACAAGAATCCCATTTGAACATGGAAAATCAGTGTCCAGAAAATATTTCATGGCTCAGTCATTACAGAAACTGTCAATTGAAGCTTTCATCCTTCTCTAAGGCTTTAACATATTTTCTTCTTACATGCAATTATAATTAACTGCTATAATCCTCCATTTGGTTTATTTTGCAATGTTGCCCTCTCTATGTAGTTTTATCAGCCCTTACAATTTCCTTAGTAATTGACAAAATTTGGAAATAGCATAGTTGACTTAGACATAACTGGAACGTTATGGGAATTGTGTTTTCAAATAATTCTTTCTATACCAGATATGGAAACATGGTTATACTATTGGAGCTCTCAAGTAACTATATTGTACTTTTAGTAATTTACAACAACAGTTTTTAATTTCAGATTTAACCATGCTTTTCCTTCTCCTCCTTACTTCCCCTTCTGTCTCCCCTTCCTCTTCTTGCTTATTGATTATTTTATTTAATTACATGTCAAATATTATACCCCTTCCCAATCTTCCTTCTGCAAGCCCCCATCTCATCTCCTCTTTGCCTCTAAGAGGGTACTCCCCATATGTCTTGCACTTAAAAGTGCTACTAAGTGAAATACAGGCCCTGTGAGTAATAATGTAAAACCATGTTTTTAATAAGTAAGTTATAGGATAGAAACAACTTGTGCAGAAAAATTCCTTTCACTTCCCATGAGGTAGAGATTCACATGGCCCTAGCTTTTCCTAACTCCTCTTTTCTTACTTCCTTCCAGTCCATTGTGGGATTTCTTACTCTAAATTTCTTATTACTTCCAGAATTGTTACTGTTAGGTTTGACAGACTTTGTTTCTGCTAAATACATTCTATCAGGTATATTATTATATACCCAAGGTGCCTACTAAACTTATTTTAGAAGAAAATATATTATTTCAAATATCCACCATTCATAGTACTCTATTTTGGTGTGAAGATTATAAACAGCAAGGCATTGTTTCTTTCTACACTGAAATGGCAATAATATCTAGTTGTTAAGCTATTATTAGGCTATAGGAAACAGTCAACATTTATAAAACCCCTACTTGTAAAATAAGTAATAAGATAAGTAAGACATCATCTCTTACATTTTTAAGATAATTGTCAAGATAACCATAAGTCTAACTGGCAAATCTAATAGTCTATTAGCATCTGCACTCAAATAAAACAAGCCTGTGATTCCACACTATCAAGAAAAAACTTGATTTCTACTTTGTCTCTCTAATGGAATAATTTCTTAAGATTCCCCTTTTTGACAAATCATATTATTTAAGTACGAAAAGCCAATAAATGGAAATTCATCTCTGTTTTCTTCCTTTTCTTCACATTCAAAATTCCATCCATTTGAAGTACCTGATGGCACAAAGATAAGTTTATTATAATCACTTTTCTCTGCCCTCTCTCTTATCTTTCTAATATATATATATATATATATGTATATATATATATATTCTTTGCAAGGACCATCCATTCATCATCAATTGCCAGAATACAGTTCAAAGTCAATAAAAGATACATAATTTCTGAATTCTAAAGCATTTCAAACTAACTTCTCTTCAAGTAAATCTAAATGCCTTATCATTTCCATAGTGCAGGAAATATTACAAGCTATGGCTTATCCCATTTAAATAACCTACAAAAATCTCACCTCTCTAATTATATTAGCATTAAAAAAATCCCACTGCAAAACAAATGAACAAAAAATAAAACCAAAATTAGTTCCTTAAGTTTAAGTATTTGCTTCGTTCCCCACTGATTATTCTACTGCTCCTTGGTTACAAACACTAAAAATATTCTCTTAGACATTAGGTTCCCACTAAAATAGCATCCCAACTGCCCTGATTAAAACTCATATGTGAAAACATACATCGTATTTTTTTAAATAAAATCTGTTTATTTCCTTCATTGTATTAATTATAATCTGTATTTAATGTTTTAATTTACTCTTGTTTGTATATTAGCAGTCCTTTCTAATTAAAGATATCTCCAAAGGGCATCTGAAACTCTGCAGGCACTTAATATGTACTCTGAAAAACAGAACTTCATTGTTTAAAATTGAATTCACCCTACATTTTCTAGCATGTTTTCTATGGGCTCAGTGAATACACTTTTATGATTAGAGGGAAAAAATAAGCAGTAATCATATCAAGGAGAACATGAAGTGTAGTGTGTGTGTGTGTGTGTGTGTGTGTGTGTGTGTGTTTGTGTGTGTGTGTGTGTGTGTGAGAGAGAGAGAGAGAGAGAGAGAGAGAGATTTGTTTATATTCACTTACAACTATTTTGAATTAACTATTTTGAGCTATAACGGGTATCTCTTCAAATTCATACTGTGTGTCTCAGAAGATAAGGAGGAAATGTCTTCTTTGAAGAAACTCAGCTTTCCTGAGACATCCTTGTTGGCTTCTCATGTGTATCACTATGAGAGCAAAAGATAAGCATGCTGGTAACACAGGAAGGATAACTGTACAAAACATGATAGTTACTTGGATTCTTTGTGTAAACCAATGATTTCTGTTAACTATCACCATACAGTCATTCCAGAAATGCCAAAACAGGATGAAGAGGATTTTTTCAGCTAACTTCTTTTTTAATATTGGATATTTATGTATTTACATTTCAAATGTTAATTCCTTCCTGGTTTCCCCTCCAGAATCACATATCATATCCTCCCTTCTCCTTCTTCTATGAGGATGCTCTCTTTCCCTCCCACTCACTCCCATCTCACCACTCTGGCACTCCCCTTCAGTGGGGAACAATGCTTTCACAGAACCAAGGGTCTCTCCTCCTATTAATGCCAGACAATGCCCTCCTCTGCTATATATGCATCTGGAACCAGGGGTCCCTCCATATGTACTCTGTGGTTGGTTCTTTAGTCCCTGGGAGCACTGGGGGGGGTCTGGTTGGTTGATATTGTTGTTGTTCTTATGGGGTTGCAAAACCCTTCATCTTCTTCAGTCCTTTCTCTAACTTGTCCACTGCATGCTCAGGTCAATGGCCTCTGTATTTTTCAGGCTCTGGCAGAGCCTTTCAGGAGACACTATAACAGGCTTCTGTCATCAAGCACTTCTTGGCATCTGCAATAGTGTTTAAATTTGATGTCTGAATGTGGGATAGATCCCCAGGTCGGACAGTCTCTGGGTGGCCTTTCCTTTACTCTCTGCTCCATACTATGTTCCTTTATTTCTTCTAGACAAGAGCCATTCTGGGTTAAAAATTTGGGGACGAGTGGCTAGCCCCATCTCCCAACCAGGGGCATTGCCTAACCTCTGGATATGGCCTCTACAGGTTCTCCTTCCCCTTTATTGGACATTTCAAGTAATCTCATCTCTGTTGGATCCTGGATTTCTTTCTTTCTTAGCATATGAGACTACCTTCAGTTTCCCATCCCCCATAACTTCACACCTCTGCTTGAATTCCTGACCCACTCTATACCATCCCCTTCCTCTCTTACTTGATTCTGACCTCACCACCGGACCTTGCTTTTTTCCCCTCGTCAACCTCTCTTCCTCTCAATTCCCTCCCACCCTCTACCACCCATGATTATTTTGTTCACCCTTCTAAGAAGAACTGAAGCATCCACATTTTAGTCTTTCTTCTTCTTGGGCTTCATATGGTCTGTGAATTTTTATCTTGGGTATTCTGAGCTTTTGAGTTAATGTCTACTCATCAGTTAATGCATAGCATCTGTGTTCCCTTGTGACTGGGTTGCCTCACTCAGGATGATATTTTCTAGTTCCATCCATTTACCTAAGATTTTTGTGAAGTCATTGTGTTTGAAGCTATATAGTATTCTATTGAGCAAATGTACCACACTTTCTGTACTTCATTTCTATTGAAGGACATCTTGGTTCTTTACAGATTCTGGCTATTATAAATGGGGCTGCTACAAACATAGTGAAGCATGTATCCTAGTTTTATGCTAGAGCATCTTTTGGGTTTATGTCCAGGAGTGGTAAAGTTGGGGCCTCAGGTAGTAGTATGTCATGATTTCCAGAGTGGTTGTACCAGTTTGCAATCCCACCAACAATGGAGGAATTTTTCTTCTATCTTTACAACCTGAACATCATCTGCTGTCACCTGAGTTTTTGATCATAGCCATTTTGATTGTTGTGAGGAGGAATCCACTATATAAACAAGCTCAAAGGAAAAACTATATGATCATCTCATTAGATGCTGAGAAAGCATTTGACAAAATTCAATACCCCTTCATGTTAAAAGTCTTGGAAAGATCAGGAGTTCAAAGCCCATACCTCAGCATAGTAAAAGCAATATATAGCAAACTAGTAGCCAAAATCAAATTAAATAGAGAGAAACTTAAAGCAATCCCACTAAAATCAGGGACTAGACAAGGCTTCCCACTCTCTCCCTAACTATTCAATACAGTACTTGAAGATCTAGCCAGAGCAATTAGATAATAAAAAAAGGTCAAAGGGATATAAATTGGAAAGGAGATAGTCAAAATATCTCTATTTGTACATGATATGTTAGTATACTTAAGTGACCCCAAAAATTCCCCCAGGGAACTCCTTCAGCTGATAAACAACTTCAATAAAGTGCCTGGATATAAAATTAACTCAATCAAATCGTAGCCTTCCTCTACTCAAAGGATAAACAAGCTTAGAAAGAAATTAGGGAAAATGACGCCCTTCTAAATAGTCACAAATAATATAAAATACCTTGATGACTCTAACCAAGCAAGTGAAAGATCTGTATGACAGGAACTTCACGTCTCTGAAGAAAGAAACCAAAGATCTCAGAAGATGGAAAATTTTCCGATGATCATGGATTAGCAGGATTAATATAATGCAAATGGCCATCTTGCTGAAAGCAATTTGAGATTTGATGCAATCCCCATCAAAATTCCAGCTCAATTCTTCATAGAGTTAGAAAGAGCAATTTGCAAATTCATTTGGAATAACAAAAAACTCAAAATAGTGAAAACTCCTGAACATAAAAGAACTTCTGGGGAAATCACCATCATTGACTTCAAGCTGTATTACAGAGTAAATGTGATTTAAAAAATAAACTGCATGAAATTGGTACAGATACAGGCAGGTAGATTGATGGAATAGAATTCAAGACCAAGAAATGAAAGTACACATCTTTGGTCACTTGATCTTTGACAAAGGAGCTAAAGCCATTCAGTGAAAAAATGATAGGATTTCCAAAGAATGGTGCTGATTCAACTGAAGGTCAGCATATAAAAGAATGCAAATCAATGCATTTTCATCACCCTGAACAAAACTCAAGTTCAAATGCATCAAGGAACTCCACATCAAACCAGGTACACTGAAACTAATGGAAGAGAAAGTGGGGAAGAGCCTCAAACTCATGGGCAGAGAGGAAATTTTCTGAACAGACCACCAATGGCTTATGTTCTAGAATCTAGAATTGACAAATGGAACCTCATGAAATTGCAAAGCTTCTGTCAGGCAAAGGACACTGTCAGTAAGACAAAATGGCGCTTCCTGGTTGCTGCCGCTGCAGAGAGCCCCTGGGCAGCACCCCACGAGCAAACCTGAGCCTCGGGACTACAGGTAAGACCAAATTTTCTGCTGCAAGAAAGCTGCCTGGTGAGCTTGGGACACATGGAAGCAGAATTTCTCTAGGACCCAGCACGTTCTGTGTTTACCGGAAGTCCCCCACCCGCGGATCCCGGCCCGCAGCAGCTCTCTGCTCCCAGACCCAGTGAGAGAGAAACCCAACCGCCTGGTCAGGTGGGCACTCCTGAGGCTGCAGAGCGGAAGAGACCACCAACACTGCTCACCCCTGCCCACATCCCTGGCCCAAGAGGAAACTGTATAAGGCCTCTGGGCTCCCGTGGGGGAGGGCCCAGGAGCGGCAGGACCCCGCCGGACCCTGAAGGAAACAGACCGGATAAACAGTTCTCTGCACCCAAATCCCGTGGGAGGGAGAGCTAAACCTTCAGAGAGGCGGACAAGCCTGGGAAACCAGAAGAGACTGCTCCCTGCACACACATCTCGGACGCCAGAGGAAAAAGCCAAAGACCATCTGGAACCCTGGTGCACTGAAGCTCCCGGAAGGGGCGGCACAGGTCTTCCTGGTTGCTGCCCCTGCAGAGAGCCCCTGGGCAGCACCCCACGAGCAAACCTGAGCCTCGGGACCACAGGTAAGACCAAATTTTCTGCTGCAAGAAAGCTGCCTGGTGACCTCAAGACACAGGCCCACAGGAACAGCTGAAGACCTGTAGAGAGGAAAAACTACACGCCCGAAAGCAGAACACTCTGTCCCCATAACTGACTGAAAGAAAGGAAAACAGGTCTACAGCACTCCTGACACACAGGCTTATAGGACAGTCTAGCCACTGTCAGAAACAGCAGAACAAAGTAACACTAGAGATAATCTGATGGCGAGAGGCAAGCGCAGGAACCCAAGCAACAGAAACCAAGACTACATGCCATCATCGGAGCCCAATTCTCCCACCAAAACAAACATGGAATATCCAAACACACCAGAAAAGCAAGATCTAGTTTCAAAATCATATTTGATCATGATGCTGGAGGACTTCAAGAAAGACATGAACACACTTAGGGAAGCACAGGAAAACATTAATAAACAAGTAAAAGCCTACAGAGAGGAATCGCAAAAATCCCTGAAAGAATTCCAGGAAAACACAATCAAACAGTTGAAGGAATTAAAAATGGAAATAGAAGCAATCAAGAAAGAACACATGGAAACAACCCTGGATATAGAAAACCAAAAGAAGAGACAAGGAGCTGTAGATACAAGCTTCACCAACAGAATACAAGAGATGGAAGAGAGAATCTCAGGAGCAGAAGATTCCATAGAAATCATTGACTCAACTGTCAAAGATAATGTAAAGCGGAAAAAGCTACTGGTCCAAAACATACAGGAAATCCAGGACTCAATGAGAAGATCAAACCTAAGGATAATAGGTATAGAAGAGAGTGAAGACTCCCAGCTCAAAGGACCAGTAAATATCTTCAACAAAATCATAGAAGAAAACTTCCCTAACCTAAAAAAAGAGATACCCATAGACATACAAGAAGCCTACAGAACTCCAAATAGATTGGACCAGAAAAGAAACACCTCCCGTCACATAATTGTCAAAACACCAAACGCACAAAATAAAGAAAGAATATTAAAAGCAGTAAGGGAAAAAGGTCAAGTAACATATAAAGGGAGACCTATCAGAATCACACCAGACTTCTCGCCAGAAACTATGAAGGCCAGAAGATCCTGGACTGATGTCATACAGACACTAAGAGAACACAAATGCCAGCCCAGGTTACTGTATCCAGCAAAACTCTCAATTAACATTGATGGAGAAACCAAGATATTCCATGACAAAACCAAATTTACACAATATCTTTCTACAAATCCAGCACTACAAAGGATAATAAATGGTAAAGCCCAACATAAGGAGGCAAGCTATACCCTAGAAGAAGAAGGAAACTAATCATCTTGGCAACAAAACAAAGAGAATGAAAGCACACAAACATAACCTCACATCCAAATATGAATATAACGGGAAGCAATAATCACTATTCCTTAATATCTCTCAATATCAATGGCCTCAACTCCCCAATAAAAAGACATAGATTAACAAACTGGATACGCAACGAGGACCCTGCATTCTGCTGCCTACAGGAAACACACCTCAGAGACAAAGACAGACACTACCTCAGAGTGAAAGGCTGGAAAACAACTTTCCAAGCAAATGATCAGAAGAAGCAAGCTGGAGTAGCCATTCTAATATCAAATAAAATCAATTTCCAACTAAAAGTCATCAAAAAAGATAAGGAAGGACACTTCATATTCATCAAAGGAAAAATCAACCAAGATGAACTCTCAATCCTAAATATCTATGCCCCAAATACAAGGGGACCTACATACGTAAAAGAAACCTTACTAAAGCTCAAAACACACATTGCACCTCACACAATAATAGTGGGAGATTTCAACACCCCACTCTCATCAATGGACAGATCATGGAAACAGAAATTAAACAGTGATGTAGACAGACTAAGAGAAGTCATGAGCCAAATGGACTTAACGGATATTTATAGAACATTCTATCCTAAAGCAAAAGGATATACCTTCTTCTCAGCTCCTCATGGTACTTTCTCCAAAATTGACCATATAATTGGTCAAAAAACGGGCCTCAACAGGTACAGAAAGATAGAAATAATCCCATGCGTGCTATCGGACCACCACGGCCTAAAACTGGTCTTCAATAATAATAAGGGAAGAATGCCCACATATACGTGGAAATTGAACAATGCTCTACTCAATGATAACCTGGTCAAGGAAGAAATAAAGAAAGAAATTAAAAACTTTTTAGAATTTAATGAAAATGAAGATACAACATACTCAAACTTATGGGACACAATGAAAGCTGTGCTAAGAGGAAAACTCATAGCGCTGAGTGCCTGCAGAAAGAAACAGGAAAGAGCATATGTCAGCAGCTTGACAGCACACCTAAAAGCTCTAGAACAAAAAGAAGCAAATACACCCAGGAGGAGTAGAAGGCAGGAAATAATCAAACTCAGAGCTGAAATCAACCAAGTAGAAACAAAAAGGACCATAGAAAGAATCAACAGAACCAAAAGTTGGTTCTTTGAGAAAATCAACAAGATAGATAAACCCTTAGCCAGACTAACGAGAGGACACAGAGAGTGTGTCCAAATTAACAAAATCAGAAATGAAAAGGGAGACATAACTACAGATTCGGAGGAAATTCAAAAAATCATCAGATCTTACTATAAAAACCTATATTCAACAAAATTTGAAAATCTTCAGGAAATGGACAATTTCCTAGACAGATACCAGGTATCGAAGTTAAATCAGGAACAGATAAACCAGTTAAACAACCCCATAACTCCTAAGGAAATCGAAGCAGTCATTAAAGGTCTCCCAACCAAAAAGAGCCCAGGTCCAGACGGGTTTAGTGCAGAATTCTATCAAACCTTCATAGAAGACCTCATACCAATATTATCCAAACTATTCCACAAAATTGAAACAGATGGAGCCCTACCGAATTCCTTCTACGAAGCCACAATTACTCTTATACCTAAACCACACAAAGACACAACAAAGAAAGAGAACTTCAGACCAATTTCCCTTATGAATATCGACGCAAAAATACTCAATAAAATTCTGGCAAACCGAATTCAAGAGCACATCAAAACAATCATCCATCATGATCAAGTAGGCTTCATCCCAGGCATGCAGGGATGGTTTAATATACGGAAAACCATCAACGTGATCCATTATATAAACAAACTGAAAGAACAGAACCACATGATCATTTCATTAGATGCTGAGAAAGCATTTGACAAAATTCAACACCCCTTCATGATAAAAGTCCTAGAAAGAATAGGAATTCAAGGCCCATACCTAAACATAGTAAAAGCCATATACAGCAAACCAGTTGCTAACATTAAACTAAATGGAGAGAAACTTGAAGCAATCCCACTAAAATCAGGGACTAGACAAGGCTGCCCACTCTCTCCCTACTTATTCAATATAGTTCTTGAAGTTCTAGCCAGAGCAATCAGACAACAAAAGGAGATCAAAGGGATACAGATCGGAAAAGAAGAGGTCAAAATATCACTATTTGCAGATGACATGATAGTATATTTAAGTGATCCCAAAAGTTCCACCAGAGAACTACTAAAGCTGATAAACAACTTCAGCAAAGTGGCTGGGTATAAAATTAACTCAAATAAATCAGTTGCCTTCCTCTATACAAAAGAGAAACAAGCCGAGAAAGAAATTAGGGAAACGACACCCTTCATAATAGACCCAAATAATATAAAGTACCTCGGTGTGACTTTAACCAAGCAAATAAAAGATTTGTACAATAAGAACTTCAAGACACTGAGGAAAGAAATTGAAGAAGACCTCAGAAGATGGAAAGATCTCCCATGCTCATGGATTGGCAGGATTAATATAGTAAAAATGGCCATTTTACCAAAAGCAAT
Organism: Rattus norvegicus; assembly: GCF_021556685.1. Classification (NCBI taxonomy): domain Eukaryota; kingdom Metazoa; phylum Chordata; class Mammalia; order Rodentia; family Muridae; genus Rattus; species Rattus norvegicus. The sequence continues at coordinate 154,163,134 of NC_141534.1, forward strand.
CTACAGATTCAATGCAATCCCCATCAAAATACCAATCCAATTCTTCAAAGAGTTAGACAGAACAATTTGCAAATTCATCTGGAATAACAAAAAACCCAGGATAGCTAAAGCTATCCTCAACAATAAAAGGACTTCAGGGGGAATCACTATCCCTGAACTCAAGCAGTATTACAGAGCAATAGGGATAAACCTGCATGGTATTGGTACAGAGACAGACAGATAGACCAATGGAATAGAATTGAAGACCCAGAAATGAACCCACACACCTATGGTCACTTGATTTTTGACAAAGGAGCCAAAACCATCAAATGGAAAAAAGATAGCATTTTCAGCAAATGGTGCTGGTTCAACTGGAGGGCAACATGTAGAAGAATGCAGATCGATCCATGCTTATCACCCTGTACAAAGCTTAAGTCCAAGTGGATCAAGGACCTCCACATCAAACCAGACACACTCAAACTAATAGAAGAAAAACTAGGGAAGCATCTGGAACACATGGGCACTGGAAAAAATTTCGTGAACAAAACACCAATGGCTTATGCTCTAAGATCAAGAATCGACAAATGGGATCTCATAAAACTGCAAAGCTTCTGTAAGGCAAAGGACACTGTGGTTAGGACAAAACGGCAACCAACAGATTGGGAAAAGATCTTTACCAATCCTACAACAGATAGAGGCCTTATATCCAAAATATACAAAGAACTCAAGAAGTTAGACCGCAGGGAAACAAATAACCCTATTAAAAAATGGGGTTCAGAGCTAAACAAAGAATTCACAGCTGAGGAATGCCGAATGGCGGAGAAACACCTAAAGAAATGTTCAACATCTTTAGTCATAAGGGAAATGCAAATCAAAACAACCCTGAGATTTCACCTCACACCAGTGCGATTGGCTAAGATCAAAAACTCAGGTGACAGCAGATGCTGGCGAGGATGTGGAGAAAGAGGAACACTCCTCCATTGTTGGTGGGATTGCAGACTGGTAAAACCATTCTGGAAATCAGTCTGGAGGTTCCTCAGAAAATTGGACATTGAACTGCCTGAGGATCCAGCTATACCTCTCTTGGGCATATACCCAAAAGATGCCTCAACATATAAAAGAGACACGTGCTCCACTATGTTCATCGCAGCCTTATTTATAATAGCCAGAAAATGGAAAGAACCCAGATGCCCTTCAACAGAGGAATGGATACAGAAAATGTGGTACATCTACACAATGGAATATTACTCAGCTATCAAAAACAACGAGTTTATGAAATTCGTAGGCAAATGGTTGGAACTGGAAAATATCATCCTGAGTGAGCTAACCCAATCACAGAAAGACATACATGGTATGCACTCATTGATAAGTGGCTATTAGCCCAAATGCTTGAATTACCCTAGATCCCTAGAACAAACGAAACTCAAGACGGATGATCAAAATGTGAATGCTTCACTCCTTCTTTAAATGAGGAAAAAGAATACCCTTGGCAGGGAAGGGAGAGGCAAAGATTAAAACAGAGACTGAACGAACACCCATCAGAGCCTGCCCCACATGTGGCCCATACATATACAGCCACCCAATTAGACAAGATGGATGAAGCAAAGAAGTGCAGACCGACAGGAGCCGGATGTAGATCGCTCCTGAGAGACACAGCCAGAATACAGCAAATACAGAGGCGAATGCCAGCAGCAAACCACTGAACTGAGAATAGGTCCCCTATTGAAGGAATCAGAGAAAGAACTGGAAGAGCTTGAAGGGACTCGAGACCCCAAAAGTACAACAATGCCAAGCAACCAGAGCTTCCAGGGACTAAGCCACTACCTAAAGACTATACATGGACTGACCCTGGACTCTGACCCCATAGGTAGCAATGAATATCCTAGTAAGAGCACCAGTGGAAGGGGAAGCTCTGGGTCCTGCTAAGACTGAACCCCCAGTGAACTAGTCTATGGGGGGGGGGCGGCAATGGGGGGAGGGTTGGGAGGGGAACACCCATAAGGAAGGGGAGGGGGGAGGGGGATGTTTGCCCGGAAACCGGGAAAGGGAATAACACTCGAAATGTATATAAGAAATACTCAAGTTAATAAAAAAAAAAAAAACAAGTAAAAAAAAAAAAAAACAAAAAAAAAAAAAAAGACAAAATGGCAACCAACAGATTAAGAAAAGATCTTTACCAATCCCACATCTGATAGAGGGCTAATATCAAATATATACAAAAACTGAAGAAGTTAGGCACCAGAGAACCAAATAATCCTATTAAAAATGGGGTACAGAGCTAAACAAAGAATTCTCAACTGAAGAATATTGAATGACAGAGAAGCACCTAAGGAAATGTTCAACATCCTTAGTCATCAGGGAAATATAAATTACTACTACCATGATTGCCTCTAACTCCTAAAATGCTGGCAAGGATATGGAGAAAAAGAAACACCCTTCCATTGTTGGTGGGATTGCAAGATGGTACATCCACTCTGGAAATCAGTCTGGAGGTTCCTCAGAAAGTTGGACATAGTATTTTCTGAGGACCCAGATCTACCATTCCTGGTCATATACCCATAAGATGCTCCAACATATAACAAGGACACATGATCCACTACGTACATAGCAGCCTTATTTACAACAGTGAAAAGCTGGAAAGAAACCTAATGTCCCTCAACAGAGGAATGGATATAGAAAATGTGGTACAATTGCACAATGGTATACTACCCAGGTATTAAAAACAATGACTTCATGAAATTCATAGGCAAATGGATAGAATTAGAAATTATCATCCTGAAGAGAGCTAAACACCCAGGAGTGCAGACATCCTGAGACTGCAAGACAGACTGCCACCTCTGTACACCTCTGCCCACATTCCCGATCCACGAGGAAACTGCACAGTGCTTCTGGACACTGGGATATAGGAACAGATAGCCACCAGTACCTGTGGGTCTATTCTGCACCCAGGATCAAACTGAACCAGCCAAACAGCTCCCTGCACCCATATCCCATGGGGGAGAGAGCTGGATCCTCAGAACTGTGGACACTCCTGAGAAGTCAGAGGAGACTACCCTCTGCACACAGTCCAGACCCAAGAGGGAATCACCTAGTGTCAACTGTGCCTCCTGGGTACAAGGACCTAGGAGCAATCAAGGGCAGGACCCTTTGATTCCTGCCCATGCCTAGAACTGGAAGAGTCTCTTCAAGAATGTTAACACACCTGAAATCAGAGCACCTGTTCCCAGGAAAGGCTGAAAGAAAACAGGAAAACAGTTCTACAGGAGTGCTGACACAGAGGCCTACAGCAGTGTCAAGTCATTCTCAGAAACAACAAGACAAGCAAACACCAGAGACAACCCAATAGCTAGAGGCAAGCACAGGAACCTAAGAAACAGAAACAAAGACTACTTGGCATTATCAGAGCCCAGTTCTCCCACCAAAGAAAATACAGGATATACAAACACACCAGAAAAGCAATATTCGGATTTAAAATCACATTTTTTGATAATGATGGAGGACTTTAAGAAAGATATAAAGAACTCCCTTAAAGAAATGCAGGAAAACACAAGTAAGCAGGTAAAAGCCCTTAGAGAGGAAACACAAAAAATCCCTGAAGGAATTACAGGAAAGCACAACCAAACAGGTAAATGAATTGGAAATGGAACTAGAAACAATAAAGAGAGCAGAAAGGGAGACAACCTTGGATATAGAAAACCTAAGGAAGAGACAAGGAGCCTAGATACAAGCATCACCAACAGATACAAGAGATAGAAGAGAGAATCTCAGGGGCAGAAGATAGCACAGAAAACATTGACACAACTGTCAAAGATAATGTAAAACGCAAAAAGTTCCTGTCCCAAAACATACAGGAAATCCAGGACACAATGAGAAGATCAAACCCAAGGACAATAGGTGTAGATGAAAGTCAAGACTCCCAACTTAAAGGGCCAGTGAATATATTCAACAAAATTATAGAAGAAACTTCCTTAGGGAAGAGATGCCCATAAACACACAAGAAGCCCACAGCACTCCAAATAGATTGGACCAGAAGAAATTCCTACAGTCATATAATAGTTAAAACACCAAATGCACAAAACAAAGAAAGAATATTAAAAGCACTAAGGGAAAAATGTCAAAAGATATATAAAGGCAGAACTATCAGAATTACACCAGACTTCTCACCAGAGACTATGAAAGCCAGAAGATCCTGGACAGGTGTCATACAGACTCTAAGAGAACACAAATGCCAGCCCAGGGTACTGTATCCTGCAAAACTCTCAATTAACATAGATGGAGAAACTGAGATATTCCAGGACAAAACCAAATTTACACAGTATCTTTCTACAAATCCAGTCCTACAAAGGATAATAGATGGAAAACTCCAAAACAAGGAGGGAAACTACACTGTACAGAAAGCAAGCATACAACTTCCTTGCAATGAAACCAAAAGCAAAACAAACAAACCTAATTCCAACTCTAACAACAAAAATAACAGGAAGCGACAATCATTATTCCTTAATATCTCTCAAGATCAATGGACTCAATTCCCCAGTAAAAAGGCATAGACTAACGGACTGGATACATAAAGAAGACCCAGCATTTTGCTGCATGCAGGAAATGCACCTCAGAGACAAAGACAGCATTACCTCAGAGTGAATGGCTGGAAAACAACTTTCCAAGCAAATGGACCAAAGAAACAAGCTGGAGTTGCCATTGTAATATCAAATAAAATCGATTTTTAACCAAAAGCCATTAAAAAAGATAAGGAAGGACACTTCATATTCATCAAAGGAAAAATCCACCAAGATGAACTCTCAATCCTAAATATCTATGCTCCAAATGCAAGGGCACCTACATTCATAAAAGAAACCTTACTAAAGCTCAAAGCACACATTGCACCTCACACAATAATAGTAGGAGATTTCAACACCCAACTCTCATCAATGGACAGATCGTGGAAACAGAAATTAAACAGAGACATAAAGAAACTAACAAGTTTTGAACCACATGGATTTAACAGATATTTATAGAACATTCCATCCTATAACAAAAGGATTTACCTTCTTCTCAGCACCTTATGGAACCTTCTCCAAAACAGACCATATAATTGGTCCCAAAGCAGGAAGATAAAGGAAGATAGAAACAATCCCATGCATCCTATCAGATCACCACATACTAAGACTGGTCTTCAATAACAACAATAATGACAGAAAGCCCACATATACATGGAAATTGAACAACACTCTACTCAATGACAACTTGGTCAAGGAAGAAATAAAGAAAGAAATTAAAGACTTCTTAGAATTTAATGAAAATGAAGATACAACCCCATAAGCACAACAATGCCAACCAACCAGAGCTTCCAGGGACTAAACCACTACCCAAAGACTATACATGGACTGACCCAGGGCTCCAACTGCATATGTAGCAGAGGATGCCTGGTTAGGGCACCAGTAGAAGGGAAAGCCCTTGATTCTACCAAAGTTGGACTCCCAGTGCAGGGGAATATGGGGGTTGGCAGTAAGGGGGGGTGTATGGGGAGAATACCCATAAGAGGGAGGGGGAGGGAAGGGGATGGTGGCTTATGGACAAGAAACCGGGAAGGAGAATAACATTTGAAATGTATGTAAAAAATATATCTAGTAAAAAAAAAAAGAAAAGAAAACATCATCTTGAGTGAGGTAACCCAATCACAAATAAAAAATAAATAAATAGATAGATAGATAGATAGATAGATAGATAGATAGATAAATTAAATAAAAGACATAAGTGAGTATTAGCCCAAATGCATGGATTACCCAAGGTAAAATTCACAGACAACATGAATCTCAAGAAGAAAAACAACCAAAGGGTGGATACTCCAGACATTCTTAGCAGGGGGAACAAAATCATGTGTAGGAGAAAATGCAGAGACAAGGTTTGGAGAAGACACTGAAGAAAAGGCCACACAGAGACTGCCCCTCTTAGGAATCTAGCCCCTAAACAGCCACCAAACCCAGGCAATATTGCTTATGCCAAGAACCGCAAGCTGACAGGAACCTGATATAGCTGTGTCCTGAGAGAATCTGCCAGAGCATGACAAAAACAGATGGGGATGCTCGCAGCCAACCATTGAAATGAGAATGGGGTCCGCATTGAAGGAGTTAGAGAAAGATTGAAGGAGCTGAAGGGGTTTGCAACCTCATGAGAACAACAACAATACCAACAACCAACCAGAGATCTCAGGGACTAAACCACCATCCAAAGAGTTCACATGGACAAACCCATCGCTGCAGCTGTATATGTAGCAGAGGATGGCTTGTTGGGCATCAATGGTAGGAGAAGCCCTTGGTCATGCCAAGGCTTGATGCCCCAGAGTAGGGGAACGTCAGGGTAGGGCAACAGGAAGGGATATGTGGGAGTGGAGGGAAATCCTCATAGAAGCAGGGGGAATGGGGAATAGGATAGACCGTTTATGGATGGGAAACCAGGAAAGGGGATAACATTTGAAATGTAGATTAAAAAATTCAATAAAAAAGAAAACATCATATAATTTACAAGTCAACTTTAATATATTAGAATGCAGGAGCTATCATTGTTCAGCAAAACAAATACAGTTTCTGCCTATGTCTCTATTTATACTTTCATTCTGTGGTTCAAAAATCGATCATTTTGATAGCATGTGTATGATTTTGAAAACTTTTTTCTTATTCTGCTCATGTGGGTTAATGTGAGTTCATTTGTATATTGTTTTGAGATATTTACCAAGTTGTGGTGTGAAATATTTCTCTTCCACAGTTCTCTTCCACAGTTATGGTAGTTGGACAATTGAATTGCAGTTGCAGTTCCATTTAAGGAAAATATAACTTTTTCTGATATCCGCCCTATTCTTTTCATTATCCTTCATGACTAATCTTTTAAATGTGTGTGTGTGTGTGTGTGTTTGTGTGTGTGCTTGTGTGTTGGGGGGTGTGTCTTTGTGTGTGATAAACATATGGGAAAATTAGATGAGAGTATTCAGATTACTCTAGGTAATGCTACCGGCATTTTTGATCCACTGAAATGTACATTTGTTCAAAGTCATGCCCTCAGGACATCATCAAGTATTATTATTGTGCTTAAATTAGCTTTGGATGAGTTCCTCATGGACTTTGTCATTTGTATAACTGATTTGCCAAAAGTAGGACTCTTTACATTCATAGTGAGTGTCCTGGCATTATCTTGTAGACTGCCTAAAGAATTCTGGAAGAGAAATAAATTTAATGTCCATTCAAAAAAAAGTTATAATCCCAGCATTTAGCTGGCATACGTAGGTAGATCTTTCTGAGTTCAAAGACATGCTGGTCTATATAATAAGTTTGAAAATAGCAAGAGCTACACAGTGACACCTTTCTCCAAAAAAAAAGTGTTAAAATTTATTAAAAAAAAAGTCTTGAGTCGTCATTTTAACAGCTATAACAAATTTTACTGAAAATGTGTTTGTACACACATAAAGGAAATGTGAACTGTATATTCACAATGTGTCCGAGAGCAATCTATCATTCATTACAATGTTTAAGCAACTTAACTACAGAAACACTCCCAGATATGATTTTTCAGTTGCTTCATTTTTTACTTATGTATAAATATTTGAAGTCCAATGAATATAATTCAATCTCTTCATTCCATATTCTGAATTTGTTATTTATGACCTTGAGCCCTTTTTCTTTATCAATGCTTATCTCTTAATTGAGCTTTAGAATAAGGTGACTTTATTCTTTAGAATCTAGAAAAGCATTTAGAGAAGAAGATCATGCTCCTGCATTTAGAAATTGAGTGAAATAATTACCAAGATAAAAGGAATAAAATTCTGGTGAAGTATGTAATTTGTTCACAAAACTATTTATTTGAAGATCTTTAATTATAAGGGAACTTAATTGCAATTTTAATGTTACTAAGTAACAGAGTACTTACCATGGCATCATTTCAGTTGAGATAGAAAGATAATCCTGTACCCTCCACTTCCACTGACAATCCTCTGATAAATACGTTTGGAAGCTTTTAAAAGCTCTGCTTAATTCTAGTAATCTAAATGTCCTTGTGTGTGTGTGTGTGTGTGTGTGTGTGTGTGTGTGTGTGTGTGTGTGTGTGTTATCAACACATGCTAAACTGAGTATAGTATTCTACATCTCATGATCTTGAGGATTATTTTAAACTGTTGGATAAAATGAGTTTCCTATGTCTATATATTATAGAGAATATGATCAATATATCTCTATATAACCATATCAGCAAAGATTGTGCCATAGAAATACTGGTTAAACATCTGCAAAATGTGGCTATGACTTAAATTTTCCAAATGGACAGTCCTTTATCTGTTAAAAGGCTTTATTGGTTTGCTTTCTATTGGGCTGTCTAAATTTCTGCAAGAAGAAATGGAATTCTGCACCTATCATATCATTTAAAACGTCTTTAATTTCCTTATGATACAGTTATTTCCAGGCATGACGACACTCTTTCTTCAACAGAAACAGAGGGTGATATAACAGATTGCCACTGGCGGACACTATTGGGGTCTGTTGTAAATTTTCCAGCCCTAACACATCACTTGTCACACTAGGTTATGAACTTTTTCTCACATACTCTTCTGTATTGCTAAGCATATGATGTCTTCCACAGAAAATCACTAGAAGGACCAAATCTGATTTATAATAAAAGAAAATAATGTAGTCGTGGCACATAAGAATGTGTAGGTTAAGGGGAAAGTGAATGCACAACTTTCTAATTAGTTCTATACTGAGTGTGAGAGAGACTAAGAGAAAGGTACACTTTGAACTTACAGCTCTGAAAAGACAAGTGTTTACAGAAAAATTTGTGTTGCCTGTGCCACATGTCAGCAGATTAGGTGCTATAGTTTATTACTGTCACATGACAGAGCAGGAATGTGCAGCTGAGTTAAACATGAGACATATTGTTTCCTGTTGTTTCTTTGCACCCTGTCATTTACTACCATAACATTTCCAAGAAAGAAGAATATAAAAGGTAAATTATGGCCACAGTGCTGTCCTGGTTATTTTAACAATCATTTTTCTGTGATGAAACAAGGGCACTGAGGACTTTAATATGCATCATTATGAGATGTTTAAAAGAAATTTGCATAATTGACATCTGTATGCTGTCCTCAAGCTGCCACCAACCCTCCACAGATAAAGGGAATTTTTACCTTTTCTTTTGTGAATAAGAGAGCTTCCTTCCAGAAACTTTACTGGATCAAAGATACACTGTATAAGTAGTCAGTAGTATTTTCTATGTGTAATGCATAAATTGTTTTGTAAGAACTGACAACTATCAAGTTCCAAAATCCATGAGTGTTGACTACATCTATTCATTTTGAAAATGAAAAGTAATACTAAGATGTTTTGTAAGTGGAAAAAAAGATTTGAAATATTAATTAATTTAAAATAGTCATTAATAAATCTTAATTACTCTGTGTTGTGTGAGCGAATCACATGGACATCAAAATTATCTAAGGAAAGTATGGACATCAAGAAGAAAGTTGTAAAATATACATTTGTAAAAGTCAGATATTTGGAAAGTTGTTTGATTCAGTAAACCTTTCTGTGAGACACACCTGTTTCACAAACATCTTTATTTCTATCTCATTTATTATCTGACATACCAACCTGCCTATCTGCTCCATTTTCTTTTTGCAAAATTTAATCAGTTTACTTCAGTGTGAAAATTAAACAAACCCATGCTGTTCAAATACTATATTATTGCAAGTCAGTTAAAATACATATGAAGAATGAAGAAAAGACTTAATTGTAGGAATCTATGAACTCTAAGTTCCTTCAAATGAAGGTATCAGTTGGGCCTAAGTCTCTCCATCAAAGTGACTCTCATAATCAGACATCCTCACACTACTTTTAGAAGGCACAGTTAAACCTCAGAAAAATCAGATTGCATTAGTAGTTGTAACTCCATTTAAAGATACTCTCTATTTCATAATCCGGAAGCAAACACAATAACTAAACACAATTTATGTATTAGCAGAGTTCCAATTTAGAGTTCAGTCTCAGGATACAGGCTGACTTATGTTTCTGCTCTCCCAATTCAGTCTAACATGGTGATCCTAAGAAATTATTTATTTAATCTCTGAGTTTCTGTTGTTATCTCTCAGATAGAAACTATTATCTTTGATTAATAAGTTTATTGTGAAGTTAAAAACAAGAGTCTACAAGATGCTTCTCAAGACTGATAGTGTACGAAAGAGCATTAGTTATTAGTACTATTGAAGTTTATCCCAAGAAAGGTGTTGAAACTGTGGCTGATCTCTCCTGCACTACGTGAACTGATGTCTGCAGTATTCACAGGTTGTGTAACTGAAGGTTCCTGTATAGGGAGCATTTGGATATAGGTCATTAAAGAGAATGCCATGCTAATGTAATTCTGTCCCATACTGCAGCAATGTCCTCAGCACATGTGGTTACCCCTCCTAACTGTTCAGCAGCAAGGTTTCTCAGCTCTATTGGTTTGTCAGTTTCAACAGGAGATGTTGATATGCAATTTCCACTATAGCTTCCTCCTCTACAGTGGCAAAATTCATGCCTGCAAAGTGTTGCTCTGTGGGTGCATGCTTAACAGGGGAGTCATAGAACATCAGGACATGCTCATTACTTGCCTGACAGACCACATTAGAAGCAGGAAGGTAACCAGCTATGAAGTTCATATGTTGATATGATGCCTTCAGTCACAATCAAGAAGTACTAGCCTGCTTGGAAATTCTGGACAAATGGCTACAACAGTCCTGTGTATAACTTAACAGTGTCTCTAAATATAATATGGACACAGAAGTCTGAAAAGAATAAATGACATTTTGCATATATATATGAGCAAAATGTTGTTAAGTAACCATTGTGTGGATTCTGGCATGCACCTTGTAAACTGGTTCCACTCTATGATCCTGTTGCTCAGGTTCTGGAAGTCTATGAAAACTTATTATAAAGATATCAATCCCTCATCTCCATCTATCTATTTGATTCTTCATTCTACTTTTACTTTGCTTTAAAATACACCCCTGAACAAAAGTAAACATATAACTGTAGCTTGGTTGCTTTCTATTTCCCCATTAATATTTTCCCAGCACAGAATATATAAGTTTATATATCAAGACAGCCAGGGATAAATCTGAATGTATTTTAAACACACCTGTTACAGAGGTCACTGCCTATTCTAGATGTTTTCAGATTCATGGATTCTTATTCAAAGAAGTGAAGTAAAGACAGTCAGTTCTCAAAATAAACATTTTTCAAACAAAACGTGACAGTACAAATTCAACAAACTGCAAGGGAACAGCAGGCCACTTGATGGAAATCATACCCAAAAGCTCTGGATTATTGTCTTAGACATTTTTACTAGGAAGGTAGGGTTAGCTGTTGGGGAAAGGCATTTCAAATGATTGGATATTTTGATAGGCTTAGACTTGTAAGCTTTATCTCAGTTCAAGTGTGAGTTCCCATGATGGATCTGACTTTAGTCATATATATACACCAAATTATGCCTAGACATGAGATGATAAATAGTAGATTGTCTGCTTTATTGTGTATGTATGAAAATCAAGTTTAGGTTGCATAGCGCTTTGACATACATAAATATATTCGGGAATATTTGAGAATAAACTATCTTTTAAAATTTTTGTCTGTAATCTTTTTTTATAGACCAGTCTTTATCCCCCTTCTGGTCCACCTTCCTCCCCTGTACCTCCGAGAGGATGTCCACACACTACTCCCACCCCATCCTACCTTGCTAGGCCTCCCTGCACCCTGGGGCCTCATGTCTCTAAAGGTTAGGCTCCTCTTCTCTCACTGAGGCCAGACCAGTCTGTCCTGTGAGGTATATGAGTCAGGGGCCTTACTGAGCTACTTTATGTTGCCTGGTTGGTGGCTCAGTGTCTGAGAGATCTTGGGGGTCAAGTTAGTTGAGACTGCTGGTATTCCTATGGGGTCACCCTCCTCCTCAACTTCTTCCAGCCTTTCCCTAATTCAACTGCAGGGATCCTGGACTTCAGTCCATTGGTTGGGTATATGTATCTGTATCTTTCTCAATAAGCTGCTTGTTGGACTTCTTGAAGGGCACCCGTGTTAGGTTCCTGTCTGTAAGGACATCATAGGAACTATAATAGTGTCAGGCCTTGGAGCCTCCCAAGTTGGGCCAATCACTGGAACTCCTTTCCATTAGTTTCTTCTCCATTTTTGTCCCTGCAGTTCTTTTAGACAGGAATAATTCTGGGTCAGAGCCTTTGACTATAGTATGGCAACCCCATCCCTCCACTCGAAGCCCCATCTTTCTACTAGAGACGGGCTCTACAACTTCCCTCTCCCCAATGTAAGGTATTTCATCTGAGGTCTCTCCTTTGAGTCCTGAGAGTCTCTCGCCTGCCAGGTCTCTGGTACATTCAGAGGGTCCACGTACTTCTCACCTCCACCAACCCCGGTGGTTGCATATTTTCATTCATTCTCTTGGCCCTCAGGTCTTCTCTCCTGTTTCCCGTCCCAATAAGTGATCATGTCCCCCTTTCCCCTTCTCTCTCCCACCCCCATCCCTCCCTCCCTCTGCCTGCTTTATTCTCCCCCAAGAGTGGGATAGGAGCATCATTTGGGCCTTTCAGCTTGTTAGCCTTCTTGAATTCTGTGGATTTTACCTAGGTATTCTGTAATTTTTTAGCTAATATCCACTTATTAGAGAGTCTATAACATTCATGTTCTTTGGGATCTGAGTTACCTCACTCAGGATGATATTTTCTAGTTTCATCCATTTGCCTACATAACTCATGATGTCTTCATTCTTAATAACTGAATAATTGTGTAAACAAGCCATATTTTTGTATCCATTCTCCCATTGTGGGATATCTGGGTTGTTTCCAGGTTCTGCCTATCACAAATAAGGCTACTATGAATATAGTGGATCACATGCCCCTGTGTTGCCCCTGCGGAGCAACTTTTGGGTACATGCCCAATAGAGGTAAAGCTGAATCTTCAGGTAGATCTATTTTCAGTTTTCAGAAGGATATACAGATTGATTCCAGAGTGATTATACCGGTTTTCAATCCCACCACCAATGGAGGAGTGTTCCTTTTCCTCCGCATCCTCACCAACATGAGCTGTCACATGAGATTTAATCTTAACCATTCTGACTGATAAAAGGTGGAATCTCAGGGTTGTTTTGATTTGCATTTCCATGATGACAAAGGACTTCAAACATTTTTTTTTAAGTGCTCCTCTGCCACTCAAGATTCTTCTGTTATAAATTTTCTGTTTAGCTCTATGCCCCATTCTTGATCACGGTTTGGATTTTTGAGGTTAATCGCTTCTTGAGTTCTTTATATATTTTGGATATTAGCCCTCTACCAGATGTGGGGTTAGGGAAGACTTTTTTCCAAATTTGTAGGTTGCCAATTTGTCCTTTTCACTATGTCCTTTGCCTAACAGAAGCTTTTCAGTTTCATGAGCTCCCATTTATCAATTCTTGATCTTACAGCATGAGCCATTGGAGTTCTGTTTAGGAAATTTGCCCCTGTGATGATGAATTTAAGGTTCTTTTCCATTTTCTCATAAACCTCTATTCCTTTCCCTTTGCCTTCTTCTATGAGGGTGTACCCCCACCCATCTACCCACCCCTTCCCACCTCCATGCCCTGAGATTGCCTTACACCATTGGTGGTGGGGGCAGGTGTCGAGCCTTGGCAGGACCAAGGGCTTCTCCTCCCATTGATGCTCAACAAGGCCATCATGTGCTACATATTCAGTTGGATCCATAGGTCTGTCCACGTGTACATTTTGGGTAGTGGTTTAGTCCTTGGGAGCCCTGGTTGGTTGGTATCTTTCTTATGGGGTTGCAAACCCCTTCAGCTACTTTAATCCTTTAACTCCTCCAATGGGAACCCTGGTTGGCTGTGAGCATCCGCCTCTGTGTTTATTATGACCTGGCTGAGTTTCTCAAGACACAGCTATACCAGGTTCCTCTCAGCATATACTTTTGGCATCAGCAATATTGTCTGGGTTTGGTGGCTGTATTTGTTTGGGCCAGATCCCCAGGTGGAGCAGTCTCTGAATGGCCTTTCCTTCAGTCTCTGCTCCAAACTTTGTCTCCATATCTCCTTCTATTAACATTTTTGTTCCATTTTCTTATACTCTTGAAAACTCCCCAATTGGTAATGCAACTTTCTTTTCTGAATGATTTATTGAATACTTCATATGAGGACTAAATTTGTAGACATTTCTAAAATGCAAACTATCTATCAGCACTAATGGTATGATACTGAGACTTTCATACTCGAATTATACATTTCTCATCTAAATTAACTACCACCTCTTAGAATTCTATTGTCCAAAGCTAGTATCACATCCATTTTTTTTCAGATAAACAAATACCACCACCACCAACAACAACACAAAACTCATTAGAAACCCAGAAAACTTTGCAATACCATAACACGAGAAAGTAGCTTATTTCAAATCTATATGGAAAAGCTAAAAAAATTTAAACCATAACTATAGAATCAATATTCTTAAGCATCAAAAATTATAGATAAAAGTTTTTTTGTTTTGGCTAAGTTTTTGAGAAAAAATATCAGGCATGGTCCACTGCTGAAGTAGAAGAACTTCCTGATTAGAAATGATTGAAGAATGGTAAGGACGTAACAGCAAAATAATTAACAAGATCCCAGAATTAATAAATGGGTACGACAAATATAATTGCACAAGCCATTCTCATTGTAGTGATAAAAGGAGAGGAGATGTTGGGGAGCTACATGAAAGCTTCCTCTGCTGAGGAGTTCGAGAAAGTGCTCATACAGGAAATGATATCTAAAGAATGTGGGGGCAATTAGGTAGGGAAATTAGGGGTAGAAAAATATTCCAGGCATAGAGCACAACATCTGGTTTCCAAGGAAATGAAAGCAATCCACAGTGTCTGGATTGTGTAGTGGAAGGGAAATATCCCATGAAGGGATGGGTGGTAACTGGGCAGATGGCATGATGAAGAATGAAAAGCATCCAGGAGACATTTATAGAGTCAGAGTTAATGGATCTTAGTGGCAGTGTTGTGCAAATTGAAGTTTTGTTTGAATCAGATGACATGTATTGTTTGCTGCTTTGTGACTGAAAATGTAAAAAACAAAATTAGCTGAAATACAGAATTTAGAAAGCAGTTTCAAGGGTGACGAATCTTCTGCAGCTCTAGGAGAGAATGAGGGAGAGTGTAGAAAGATATTCATTTCTTTATTTCTGAAATTAGAAATTTTTGATGTCATTTCCTTTTCTTCCTGAAAGAACACAAAACAAAATCTTGTTATGAAATCTTTGTATAATAAGAAGTTGCTAAATAGCTGGAAACTGAATGATTCTTCTGATTCAAAATACTAATCTTTCTCTTTAACCCTGTAGCGGTTTCATGCTTTATACAGAGGAAAGCATGATGCAGTTCAAACACAGCAGAATTAAATCAAGTAGATACTTCTTTTCCTTACAGTATGCATGTCCATGCTTAGGTTCTGCTGGATGAAGGGGCTTCTTCAGCTAGATAGCCCAAATAAATATGAAATGCTAAATTATAGCCTTTAATGTATAGTTTTTCAGCTTAGACAAAATCTCTTAGGGTCTTCAAGACCCAATGAAGAACAGTCCTCCTGCACTCTATGAGAATTTCATTATACTACTCTATGACTTGAGCAAGTGGTTAAGCTAATTACTCTCTGGACATTTTATTCTTAGCTAATGAAAAACATTTGTAAAAATAATAATGAATTTTGTGTGCTGTTTATGATAGATAGTGGAACAATTTTAGATAACAAAAGCTGTATAAATGGAGGTTCCTTTTATTAATCCATGGGTGCAGCGCCAGGACACTGCAGGGAACCTGTAGGCAAAACACATCTGAACTTATACATACATACACATTTCATATATATACACATATGTATGTTTAAGTTTCGCATATATATGATATATATGTATGTGTATCATATATATGATGTATAAACTATTCAGTATATAAAAAATAGAAATTTACTGAATTATTTGGTTTCCATGTTTTGTTTAGAACTAAGTTTAAAAATCATGAGTTTATTTTATATTTATAGCAATTCACATTGGCCTATGTCCAGTAATGAGTGATCCCCTTAATATAAAACCTGAATCCACAACAACTTGAAATCTTTTCATCCAATTTACAATGATATTAAATTTTAATTAATTAGTTTTTCTAGTACGGTTGATTCTATTCTTCATAAACACATAGCTCTAGTGTGTATTAATGGGTAGATTTATGACTTATCTGAGCTAAAAGTGATAAAAATGGTTCAAGTTGTTTGGTATTGATGAGTGATAATATGTTTATATCATTCTAAAATTCAAAGAATCCTCTCAGAGGCTAAGCAGCAGACATACCTGTTAATTCCCTTAAAACTGAATTTATTATATCATGATTATATTTAAATTAACATTCCTACAAACACTAAATCATGTGTTATTTTTTTATTGTTGGATGTCCCAGTTATAAAATATTAAATACTAGCAACTATACATATTTTATAGGAAGAATGTTTTCGTTTTTCTCTAATATTTTAAAACACTGGTTTCTGGAAACATCTGATCATGTCATGTGATTGATTAGAAAGTAGTTTCCAATGTAAAAAGTGAATCCTTGGGAGTTAATTTAGATTTAATTCTCTTCTTCCACATTCAGGGTTCTTCATCTATACTTTTTAATTCAGTTATTTTTAGTAATATTTTAATTTATTCTTTGAGAATTTCATGAAATACATATTTCCATATATATAACCTTATTAAAATTTTTTACTAAATGTATTGTATTTTCCCACTAATATTAAATGTCAGCTTTATCGAGAAGTGTATTTCTTTTTTTGTTTTTAAATAATACATTTTCTTTTTTTCTTTTCTTTTATTGGATATTTTTCTTGGTCCTGTGAAGGCTTGATGCCCCAATGTAAGGGAATGCCAAGGGGGAGGAGGCAGGAGGGAGTGGATGGGTAGGTGGGTGGGGGAATGCCCTCATAGAAGCAGAAGGAGGGGGAATGGGATAGGGAGTTTCTGGACAGGAAACTAGGAAAGGGGATAACATTTGAAATGTAAATAAAGAAAATATAAAATAAATACATTTTATTGACAAAAGTCATAAATAACCACAGTCTCCCCTTCCCCAAATCCTTTCGATCTTTCCACATCACTCTACTTTCTCTTCTTCCTAGTATATCTCTCTTAACAAAACAAAACAAGATGTGATCCAATTTGCATTGACTAGCTTCTGCTGAGTATGAAGTCTGCCTTAGACTCTTATTAACAGATCCACTGTCACTTCATTAAACAAAAGTGATCTGTCCATTCCTAGAACTTGTCAGTTTTAAATAATGTCTTGGGTAGTGATGGTACTTGATCCCCACTTACCCCTCCTCCACACTTTTGTTCTTTGAAAAATGGTTTAGTTTTGGTAACACATACCATAATGGAAAAGTAATAAAACAAGTATAGAACACTATCAACATAATGTCTGTTATCAATATATGCACACACATATATAATTTACACACACAAAATAATTTATCAGTTATAGGAAGTAATAAAATAAAAATCTTCAATTGCTTTTGTGAATACAGTTTAAGTTTTGAGCAATGTTATATTTAATAAAAGATTTGGTAGACAATTCAGAGTTATATTATTCTACTCATTCTCGTATGGTTTACCTTAATTAGCATATGATATTGAGACAGCATATTTGTCAAAATAATTAAAGAGTATTGATGTAGTTTTTAAGGGAAATAATAGTCCATTGAGCTTTACTTGGATTTTGTGTAATTTTTTTTATCTATGATCCACAAAAAGCTATCACATTACACTGAGTAATCACATTACTTCATGCTCCTCTTGCCTATGATAGTTTCTCACTTTTTGTACTATTATCTTGGCATTTTTTATAAGTATAGATCTAATATTTTATTGCATGTTCCCAAACTCAGGTGTTCTTGATGGTTTTTTTCATGTTTAGTCAACATTGTAGGTTTAATATATTGTTCTCTTAAATTGTCAAAGAAAGCACAAAATGGAATTGCTAGTCAAAGTTAACTTTTTATTAGCTTTCATGTTTATAATTGTTTTTAGTAATTGATCAACGTAATTAAATCATATGGAAACAAAGGGTAGAATTTAAGATTCCTCTTTCCATGATATTCGCTTCTATTATCTCCCACCTACTTACCTTTACTGAGTTTTTATCACTTGAAGGTATTACCTGGTGTCATTTGTTAACCTTATAGGAATTCCTGAAGCATTTTCGTAGGGTAAGTCTGCCTGTGATGAGTTCCCTTACAATATCTCTATCTGAAAATTCTTTATCTCTTCCTTTTGAAGAATATTTCATTGGCTACAGAATTCTTGTTTGCGTTTATTAGCACTTTGAATAAATTGAACCACTGCTCCTTTTCACAAAATTTCTATGAAAACAGGTGATTTATGTTTGACTGTTCATGTTCCAGTGGACAGCTTCTCATTGTGTGCATATGTGCAGCAGTAAGCAGCCTCAACAGATTATATAGTAGAATACTGTGGAAGAGGAGGGAAGGAGGATATAACGTGGTGGAGTTTCTGAGAGGGATGGAAATAGAAAATAAGGTTTACAGCCTAAATAAATTATATTTATATGTAAAATTACCAGAGAAATAAAGAACGCTGATCTTCCTTGTATGTAGTAAATTATTTTTCCATCATTTTCCTTACTTTTTAGTCAGTGATTTTTATTATCTTAAAGTTTTCTGATTTTATAATATATAATATATTGCTTAATAATATGCAAGATATGTTTTATGTTGTCTGTTATTTATATTGCATTATATATAGTGAGTAAAACAATATGTGATCTTTCATGGTTTTTTTTTTGCATTGTGTAATAACTTGAAAAGACAAAGTTAAATCACACTTATGAAATATATAACTCCTCCTTAGTTTATGATCTAACATTAGAACTTGTCATACCTAGGGCTTTATTTACCATTTCATTTTCATAATCAAAGTAAAGAACATTTTAATATTGACAAATGAACTCTAAATTCCATAATATGAAAGTGTATATATACAAGACTTAAGTCATGAAAAGCATTGATCATATTGTAGGCCTTTATACTAATTATCTGTCCACTAAATTGTAGTAGTCAGTTTGTTATACATAAATCTGAATGCTGGAATGAAAAGAAAACCTTTCAAAAATGATCTCTCATCACTAATAGCTATTCCAAATTATAAATGTGTTGGGAAAAAGCAAAAACATGGACAGCATCATCCAAATATTTCTATATATGTAGCGAACAAAATTTTCTAAATTGATTTTTCAGAAAATCAATATTCTTTGGAAAAAGTTTCACAGAAAAGAAACCTTTGCTCCTGAAATGATTAATTATCCCTATCACCTAAGTTTATAATATTTATAGATTTTGTTTCAGTAAGAAAATTAGTAATACTATTACAGAGCCTGTAACTAGTACCTAGCATTGTATGTTAATGTTTTTACATCTGTTTGTCATATGACTATGCAGATCCTCACATTTCCCAGGCCACAGAATTCTTACCTACCTAACAAAGTTGGTACATTCAGTATTCCTAATGTCAGCTTCTAAATTTCAGTGTTTGGGATTCTGCCTTTGCAGCAGAATGGATTCTAAAGTGTCAGATTTCTGAAAGTTCGCAGAGATCATCTTTGGACAAGAAATATATTGAGGATATTTCTAACTTGTAAACAGTCTAGGCAATCCACAATCAGATAAATTGCTTTATTGCAGTTCTTTCGGTTTTGAGATTAGAAGAAAGTGTTATTTTTTTTCTTTCAGACAAATAAAAAGATCAAGAGGAAATTTATGATATTCATGATACTTAGCATTTCACTGTGATAGAACATTATTTCCAAAGAAGAAACTGGTTTATTTCTCTCCCAGTGACGATACATGCCTGTTACCCAGACAGACATATAGGTCTCTAAACTAGGATTTTAATATGAAAAAGGCGTTATAATCTATGAACACATTGTAGTTCACATATTTTCTGTATTTGGGATAAATGCATTTCTGGAATGGACTTCTAACTACTCTGAAAATCTTTTCTGATTGGGGGGAAATCCTTAGTTTGAATTTCAACCTTCAGAATTCTTTTTTTTTAAACACGATTTCTAAATAGCCTTAGGCAGCACAATTGCTGGGCAGCTGCATACCCTCCATGCTGTGAAATATACACACTCAAATTTCAAAAGCAATAATCCTATTTTTAAGTTCAGATATAAGACAAATTTCCCATATTAACTAATTTATTATAACTTCTAGAGTCTAGCAATACTTCAATGATCTTCAAGAGAACATTTTATTTCTATTTTAATCAGACTAAGTAGAAAATATGGATTTGCTATTTTTACATTATTTACTTATTGTTAGTTATTTATCAAATATCACCATATACCTCAGTTGGCCTTGAACTGGTAATCCTGTGTTTCCAGAGACAACTAAAATTGTCAAGAACAGTATTTGTTTGCTTGCTTGCTTTTCCGTACTTTCCATGTGAGAAGGTCAAGACCTAGAGAAGTATTACAAATTTACAAAGATGAACAGAGGATTAGGAGTATCCTAGTCATAAGCACAAACCTTAGGAAGTATCTAGGCAGAACACAGAAAACACTGACATGAGTCCTGATCACTCTTGCTCCTTGTTCAGTTCTCATTCCAAATATTTGCACAGTGACAAAAATCCTCTGTAAGTTTATTTCTAGGACATCTAATGCCTTCTTTTGGATGTGACGGGCAATTCACATACATGGTGTACGTCACATATGCAAGTAAAACACTAACAAACATTAAATAAAAAATATATCTTTAAAATACCTACTAGTCTATGGTAAACTAGAAGAAAATTTGCAATTGAAAAACAATAACATAATTTAATAAAAGATCTGAAATGATTTCACTGTAAAATTTTTTTTAACGCATTGGCTCCAAATTCAACCTGGTCAAGAGAGATAAATTCTATTTTCCCACCTCCATTCAACACTGGCATTTATGGAGAACTTGCTCTTGGCTACTATATAATTTGATCATCTTAATACTTAACTAAATTAGCTGTTCATATTCTTTCTATTTCACAGGTAAGAAATTGAGGTTTACAGAATTTGAATAATTTCCTCAATGCTCCCAGTAACAAGTGAGGAAGATAATGTTTGAATATAGCTCATAGACCATCTGACTGCCTTGTATTAGAGCAGTGGGTTAAGAAAGATGATCAGGGAGGAAGGAAAGAAAACAAGAGAGACTGATCTGAATTAGGCAGTTGTGTCTGCAAAGTCATGTCAAAGAGAATTGCTAGGAGCTACTTGCTGAATTAAGAGCAAACTCCAGCCAGACACTGGTGGCATGCACCCTTTATAGCAGCATTTGAAAGGCAGCATTCAAGACCAGCATGGTCTACAGAGGGAGTTGCAAGACAGCCATGGCTAAGAAGTAAAACCCTATCTTAAAAACGAATAATAAACAAAAACTAAAATAAATAGACAACAGATAGATAGACAGATACATACATACATACATATATAAACATATACATACACATATATATGCATGCATGCAAACATATCTAGATGATAGACAGATAAAACTATGCAAATAAATAAATAAATAAATAAATACATAGACTTCAAAGTAGGAGTTCAATACATTCATCAAATCAGTTGGCCATGTTTCCTTGCCAGGAAGACAATGTAGTGACCTAAGTTAGGTGGTCCTGTTTTGTCTCCAGCCTTTAATCCCTCATTTATACTCTGGAATCAGAAACATGTAACCCTCAAATACTATGGAAAGGTTGGATAAATGGAAGGTGTGAATGGTACAGAAATTTTGCAGGTGCTTACTCGTTATTAGTTCATTTCAATTTTTTGTTTTTCCAAGTTTCTAGGCACCAGTTTCAATGTTTTAAAATGAAGGAGGTGGATTTTATGATTTCTCAGAACTTCACAGGCTATAACTCAAGGCAAGCTGAGAATTTCTTTATAACAAAGGTGATCTTGTCATAAATAATGGTTTTCTGCAGACTGTCTAACTGAAATTTAATGTCTCACCATCTGTTTTTAATACATTGCTTGGAGTTTTATGATCAGGTCTTAAAGATTAATTTTCTTCTCTGGGTTTTCATTAACATTATGAATATGATTATATTAATGTTAACATTAATATTAATATTATTCATTTGAAATTATTTAATGCAAACCAAATTGCTCTTGTTTGGATTTAAGCCAAAATAAGTTACAAGTTTATTAATCTAACTATGACCCTAAAATTTTACAAATTCAGACTTCAGAAACTCGAAGGTGCATGCTTAATCCATTTGTAAAGTTAGGCTATTGAAAATAATTATACTAACATGAATATTCATTTGACAAACCTATGAACAGCTGTCTTGATTAGTAGGCTTCGGTCTCATTTAAGCATTTTCTTGAAATAGCTTTCATTTTTGCTTTTGATGTTTTCCTAGTTAGTCGATATAAGCTTCATTACTATTGGCAATTAAGTGCAATTCATTCTAGCATGTATAGCCAAATCTGGCCTGTGTGGTCAATCATCCAGAACTAATTAGGAGTATCTGTTGCTCCCAAGGCTACAATCTGCCATTTTTGGTTAGTGATTAATTGTGAAAAATACTGTTACATTTATGATATGATCCAATGTGATTTTTATTTGCCTCACATCTCATTCAGGCAGGCTGTTAGGTTCGCTGGTGAGTTGATCAGGGTAACATGGCCTGAGACTGATCCTCAAACTTTGTAATCATATCTGTTTCAACAGCACCAAATCCTAAAACCCACTTGACCTCTGCAAGGACACAAAATAAAATGAATCATGCCCTCTCAGAGCCGGGTGCCATTGAGAGTCATGGAAAAAAGGCTCTGAGTTTGGTTTTGTTATGGTTTTTTGTTTTTGTTTGTTCCAGTTTCCCTGAGCATGGCCAGGCCAGGGTACACAAGATATTTGGCACAGAAGATAATGTCTGTGTACTTCAGATGTACATAAGAAACTGATGTGGGGAAAAAGTTCAATTTTATTCTGATTATCCAATTTTTGGATGCCTGTCACTCCTCTTTTCCTGCCAAGATTCTAGTACTAGTGAATGTAAGGAAAGTATGGAGACTATTTTGTATCCAGCCCTTTGCCAACTTAATGGCAGCCTAAGTGGATATTTCCTATTACAATTTCCTCAGAGCTTAACATGTCGGCTTGACTGACAGATGTGTATATGTGCTGAGGGAATGTTAGATGGTGTTTTAACCTTTCTGCTTAAATCTCTGGTCCTTTTATGATAATAGTCTATGCTGAATGAGAAATGGAGATGTTAGAAAGTGGGGAAAACTAGTGGCAGTTTCATCAGGAAGAAAGCCTGGAACTTTTCTTCAAGTTGCATTTTCATAACAGCTCTTTGCTTAACTATGTGTCCTTTCAAGACATGTCAGAGTCTGCAGGAATCCCAAGTCCTCCATAATACCAGTCCTAGACATTCCCCCTGTCAGAATGAAGTAAACTAGATAATCTTCCTTACCCTGTTTTCTATCATTGATTTGGAATGAGAATTTTAATAATGATGGTCAAGAAAACAGTAGGAATTATAAAATTTTAGCATCTCTCAAATCTCCAGGATGGACTTGTTTATTAGAACAGTAGTTAGCACACTGGCATGTCATTTCTGCAGTTTTCCAGTGAGAAACTAAGGTAGATGTTACAGAGAGACTATGTGTTAGCTGGGCTTCCACTTATGACCTTGCCCTGCCTTGTCAACTTAAAGAGCATTACGAAAGCACAAAGGAATCAGAGAGGGGACACAAGGCTCCCTATATTAAAAGATGAAAGTAATACCACATATTTACCCCAGTTGGCAAGGTACAACTGTGTCTAGAGAAAGAATTTATATAGATATCTGTTAAACCCATTTGGTTTATAACTTCTGTTAGATAGAACACCTAAAACAAAAGAATATACTTTCTTCTCAAGACCTCAGGGTTCCTTCTCAAAAACTGACCATATAATTGGTCACAAAACAGGCCTCAACGGATACACATATGGTGTTTTAAATCAGAAGCATATGTAAAATGAATTTATATGTAGAAAACAAGAAATATAATTTAGATTTAAGACATTTAGAACAATGCATTTGAAATGAATAAGAAAAAGTGAATAAATTTGGGGTGTTTAACCAAATACTAGTAGATTTTAAAAGTTGAGCTATTCAATGAACATTATGTTCACATTTCTGTGTTTATCATTTTATCAGTCCTTCTAAGAAGGGAGAACAAAATACTCACAGCAGGAAATAAGGACACAAAGTGTAGAGCAGAGACTGAAGGAAAGGCCATCCAGAGACTGCCCCACCTGGGGATCCATTCCATATACAGACACCAAACCAAGACTCTATTGTGGATGCTAAGAAGTGCTTGCTGACAGGAGCCTGATATAACTGTCTCCTGAGAGGCTCTGCCAGAGCCTGACAAATACAACAGTGAATGCTTGCTTGCAGCCAACCATTAGACAGAGAATGGGATTCTCAATGGAGAAGTTACAGAAAGGACTGAAGGAAATGAAGGGGATTTCAACCCCATAGGAAGAACAACAATATCAGCCAGCCAGACCCACTCCCCCAGAGCTCTCAGGGACTAAACCACCAATCAAAGCATACACATGGATGGACCCAAAGCTCTAGCTTCCATATGTAGCAGAGGATGGCCTTGTTGGGTATCAATGGGAGGAGAGGCCCTTGGTCCTGTGAAGGCTCGATGCCCTACTGTAGGGGAATACCTGGACTGGGAGGCAGGAGGGAGTGGGTGGGTGGGTGGGGGAGCACCCTCATAGAAGCAGGGGGAGAGAGGATGAGATAGAGGATTTCTGAAAGGGAAACAGGGAAGAGGGATAACATTTGAAATGTATAAAACAAATCCAATAAAAGAAAAGGAAAACACTGCATGCCAATAACAAGCTTGCTTTTTATATTCAGAGTTTGGGTCAAGATGGCAAGGCCACATGCATGGAGAATGCCACTGTGGTGGTTTGTATATGCTTGGTCCAAGGTTGGCAATATTAAAAAGTGTGGCCTTGTTGGAGGAAATGTGCAACTGTGGGAGTGGGCTTGGAGACCCTCCTCCTAGCAGCCTGAGGATGCTCAGTCTGTTCCTTTGGATGAAAATGTAGAACTCAGCTCCTCCTGCACCATGCCTACCTGGATGCTGCCATGTTCTCACCTTGATGATAATGGACTGAACCTCTTAACCTATAAGCCAGCCCCAATTAAATGCTGTCCCTTATTTAAGAAAAGAAAAGGAAAGGAAACCACCATATTTATTATATTATTCATAAATTGATATCAAACTTCAAAAGCAGCACCTGTGATCATGCTTCCAGAAGCTTCTGGGACACCTATAGCTACTCCCCAGTGCATATTATATTCATACCTGGCATGGGGAGAATTTGATAGTCTCTTAGCACTGTATATATAGAAGGTCTGAGAAACAAGTAAGTCAGCAGCAAAATATACACAGATACTGAAAATGACAACATGTATTCATTGTTCACAATTTGGGAATTGAAATAGGAAAGTAGAGCTTGGTCTAGATTAGCTTCAGACTTCTAGCTGTGACACAAACTCTCACTTTGTATAAATAACTATTCTCAAGTGACCTTGAAAAGATTCTGTTTGGGTTTAATGTGAAGATGGAAGATTAGAAAAATACCTTATCTAGGAATTATAGTAGTCTACCATATCTATTTGATTAGTATATCAAGAAATTTAAATTAAATAGTAAAGAAAATAAGTCTGTCAAATTCATTCACTTACTATCAATTTTCTTCTTTTATTGAAAGTAGATTTTTTCATATACTATATTCTTTTGAATATAGTATTCCTTCCCCCTACTCCTCCCAGTTTCTCCTCATCATTTTCCATTGTCTAGACCCAGCCATCTAAAAAAATAATAGTACGATAAATCAAAAACAAAGAAAACATAATATGACAAAACAGGAAACGAAGAGTAAGAGCCAAGGATAAGCTATAAGAAAGTAATATAGATGCGAAAACACACAGTTTTGCAAACTCATGAATTTCACAAAAATCTAAAAGCCATAATATGAACGTAAAGAAATCGAAAGGTAGAAAATAATACAAATAAGCAATCAAGGAATAAAAGGCTCTAACGTCATAACTTTAGACAAAGAACCTCAAACACTGCAGTTGAATTCATTTTTTTAATTGGGTGTCTACACCTTGGCATGCAGTCTACCCACAACTACTAAACGTGGGGTTTTTTCCCACTGTAAGACTCCCTTGGGGGATTTTACATTTTCATGTAGTTATTGATTGGAGCAAGTTTCTCCATTAGGGACCATGCATTTACCCCTTTCAACTCTAGGACCTCCTCTGCTGCAGACCTATGCATTGCTATCTACTACCTACCATTTTCTTTGGCTTATGCAACTTTCATACTTATTGCTTTCACAAACACTTTTGTAAAATTTATGTAAAAGTAAAAAACTATAATCTCACATTTAATGTGTTTTTCTCCCCTTCAAAATATGTTGAGTGCCTGCCATGAAGCAAATGCACCACAATGGCACCTTGTGTACTGACATGGCTTTAATCTCTGTCTTTACTTTCCAGATGATTAAATCTAGTGGGAAAAATGGATAAGAAAATTGGTTTATAAAAAGTTCAGTACAGACAAAATACCAGAAAAGGTGATAATAATTATTTATTTTCTGTATTTACTTACTAGTACCTAACATTACAAAATTTAATATATTGGTGGGGTTCTATATACTACTTCCCCACATGAAACATTTTATATTATGAAAAGTTTATATCAGATTGAGATTATATAACTATTTTTGAATCTTATCAATTTCAATGACAAAGCTATACAATTCTTCACTTGCTTCTTTGAAGTTCATCATACCTCTCTTTATTGATAGGTACTCTACTATAAGGCCATAGCAGAACATCATGATTTTACCTAATTGGAAAATTAGGTGATGCCACATCGAATACTTCCTCTATAGTTACCACATCTTTTGGTAACCAACATTCTACTCAAAATTTATATGAGATAAAAAAATTACAATCTCAATATGAGTAAGACTACAAGGACTAGAAAGATAGGTTGGTAGAAACATTACATGATTTTATTTTTATGCTTGAGTAATATTCCATTGTGAATAATGAACATGAAGGTACACATGTCTCAGACATTTGCTTTGCTCTTGTTTGTTTGTTTGGACATACATACACTACTGGGATTTCTGAATCATGTAGTCAATTTATCTTTTAATTATTTAAGGAGTATTCATTCTGTCATTTGTAATATCTGTATCTACCAGCAGTGTCCAGGTTTACATGGTTTTTCTCCAAATCTTGACCAGTGTTTCTTTCCCCAATATTCTGGATTATAGTACAAGCATCAGGCTGAAGTAAAATACACTGTGGGTTTGATATGCATTTGCTTTTTGAACATTTTCCATGTTCCTTTTGGTTATCTTTTATCTTTTGGTACTGTGTTACTTCTGCTTTTCCAGAATACCTGAGAAAGGAAACTAAAGGAAGCACATATTCACTTTTGTCTCATAGTGAGTTAGCTTCTTTGATTTGGGCATGAGGCATGTGATGGTAGAGTAATTCTAGGAAGGGGGTTGCTTACCTTATGCTATCCAGGAAACAGACACAAACAAGGATGGGTCAGGAACAGGATATTTTTCAATGACATGAGTCTCGTGACTCATTTCGTCTAACTACTCAAGTTTTTAATTTCTACTGACGTCCAATAACCTCATGTCAATAGATCCACAAAATGCTTAAATCCTATAAGTCTTCTACTTTTGGGAGATACTTCATATCAAAATCATACCATAGACAAACGCCAACTTCTTACTTGAGTTTGGATATATTTTAATTTGGTTTGCCACTCATTAATTGGAGTTTTTGTTACAATTTCTGTAGGTTCTCTCTATACTATGTATTCTTTCTTTTGCTTTGAGAAACCTTGAGTGTTGCTCTAATTTGATGATTTTTACCTTTGTTTCTTGGATTTTGAGGGTTCTGTCAGAAAAATCCTTACCCATTCTAATATTCTGAAGGATTTACCCAGGTTTCCTGTAGTATTCTTATAGTTTCACATTTTATAATTAATTCAGTCCTGAGTTGATATTTGTACCTGGTGAAACTCATAGGTCCGATTCCATTTTTCAGCTTGTGAATATCAAATATTCCAGCAGCTTCTTTAGAAAAGGCTGACCTTACAATAACGTTTGCTCTCAGTGCTTTTGTAGAAAATCATTTTACAATTGGTACATGGATTCCCTCCGGCACTCCCTGCCCTGTCAGTCTGTGTGTTTATGTCTATACCATTGTGCATTGCTGCACAATGGAAGCATGACAACACTATTTTCTTAGTTAAAAATATTTGGATACTGAAGGACTTCTGTGGTTTCATATAAATTTGAAAATTGTTTTTTTTCTACATAAGTAAAGAATGTTGTTGGCAGTTTAATAGGGTTTTCGTGAATATGTCCAGGTAATATGGGTACTTTCAGAGCATTTTACTAACTGAAGGCCAAAGAATATGGAATACCTTTGTAGATTTTTAAGTCTTGTTTAATTTCTTCCTTACTATTTTATAATTTTCATTGTAGATATCTTTATTATACATTTTGTATAATTTTTGTTATTTTATTTTAAATGTGATTTAGTTATTGACTTGTGAGGTGTGTGTGTGTGTGTGTGTGTGTGTGTGTGTGTGTTGATTTATATTTTTAGGTTCACTATTGGTATATAGTAATTCTACCAAGAATTTCGTATAATTATCTTGTACCTTGCAGCTTTATTGAATTGACTCACTAATTCTAATATGTTTTGGTAGTTTAAAGACTTGCATGTATAAAAGACCATGTCATTTTCAATGACCCATTTGATCCTTTCCCAATTTGACCACACTTTATTCCTTTCTAATTTCTGAAGGCTCTATGATGTTACCCAATTGTAACAGTTTTTGCTTAGTACTCACAGTGCCCTAGCATCAGTCTTCAGAATAATCTTAACATTTTTATTCTTCTACCTCTGCCTTGTATACAAGAAATCTATGTTTGAAGAGTGCTATGAATTAAACCCAGATTACTAACTGTCGAGGGAGTCCAAGAAAGAAAGATTCTTGCCCAAGACACATGTATGAAGATTTAACATGATTAATACATTAAATTGTTGTATATTAATATAATTTTAAAAGTAACAATAATTATTCAAAGTAAGTTATTCCCATTAATCAATAATAATATTTTTCAATGATAAAAGTAAATTTGGAGTTCTGATCTAGAATTTGTTTTTTCATGTTTTCTTCATGAGAATTTATTTCCCCTTTCGAGATCTAAGCTTCATTATTTGTTAAGTTGAAGTAAGATTGTTATTAGTATTTAAAAAATGCTTCCTAAATGGTATTGAGTCAAAATCTTATCAATAAATACTATATCTATGAAACTGTTAAGAAGGTTAAGGGTATAGTTCAGATAATAGAGTTCTTCCCTAACATATGTGAAGCCCTGGGTTCCCAAGTACATTTCTTTAATTGTACAATGTTTTTCTTTGTCTATCTTTGTATTTCCTAGGCAGTACCTCAATCCTACTAACACTGTGGCACATAGAGAAAAATTATATTTTTATAAAATAGTGTTTAAATAAATGTCCAGAAGTCTCTGACCCATTCTCTTCTGAAAAATGAGATCATTCTGAGATATATTGGCCAGAGTGACCATTTTCATTGCTAAAAGCACTACCAGTAGTAAACAGGCTGAGAACACAAGGGCTATAGGGGTTCTAATATAATATTTCAATATCAGTTAAAGAATTCTGGACATTTTCATTTATATGAAAAAATCCCCAAAGTTAACAATAAAAATCCTTCTTGAAAAGAAGCAAGCACTAGACATTATCTGTGAATCAAACCTTGTGGAAGCTTGGGAGTAGTTCCTTGATAAATATAGTTAAATGGAAAGGTTCATGAACGTGATAATTAACCATGGAGTTATATAATTGTTGCTCCCATTTATAAAGTCCTCAAATATAACTGGATGACATTTTAAAAGTTATTTTTGAGCTGAATTTCATTAATCTCTCACAATCTGTTTTTAAAAGATCATATATTTGTAACATATCTAAGTAGGAAAGAACATTAGATACAAGCTATGTACTTGTACTTGGATCAGGAGAAGTCTAACTAAAATCACAGTAAAATTCCACCTACATATTTTATTTCCCCCAAATTAGGGCTATATTATAGCAATTAATCATGTTCTAATGCCACTATCATCTGCACTTGCATATCAGTATGCAAGTCAGAGCACCATATTTGAAGATTTGAAGCATTAATTCTTACACCATTTTGTTTGCTAATTTGTCAATCAAGATAATATATGATAGGCTCAAATACATAAAATGATAAAACATGTATGTTTTAGGTTAGTTAGTTAGGTATTGGACTTTCGCACTGTAATTCAAGTTAGTTTTGTGCAACCCCATAAGAACAATACCAACCAACCAGAGCTTCCAGGGATTAAACCACTACTTAATGACTACACACGAACAGAACCATGGCTACAGCTGCATATGTAGCAGAGGATGGCCTTGTGGGGCACCAGTGGGTAAGAGAAGCCCTTGGTCCTGCCAAGGTTGGACGCCCCAGTGTAGGGGAATATCGGGGTGGGGGGGATAGGCAGAAAGGAAGGATGGATGGGGAGGGGGAACACCTTCATAGATGAAGGCAGAGGGAGGATGGGATAGGGGGCTTATGTCTGGGAAAGCAGGAAAGGAATAAAATTTGAAATATAAATAAAAATATCCAATTTAAAAAAAAGAAGTAGAGGGACTATGCTCAATATACAACAAATACCTGTATGAAAATATTTTTAGATAACCTACTAATACACAATGAACATGCACAACGAAAAATTTAAAAATAAAAATGAAAATAATATTTAAAAGAAAGGTTAGAGGTGTTCAACAATTGTGGGTAGATAAAGAAATAATCCTGGTATTGTGTTACATAATAAATGGCTATATATAAGAAAACTCAAAAGAATGAAATAAAATAAAATAAAATAAAATAAATAGACCCCCTTCAAAATGATGTCAATTTACCTGCATCAGACTCTTGATTTCTGCCGTAAGAAGCAAAAGTAACCTAAAAACCTAAAAGCACCATGTCTTACTAAAATATGTTTACGATCTGCAAGCCTTTATTTTCTTATCAACATTTAATATCAAAGTCGTTGAAATCATAATAGATGAAAGGCACTGGACATCCCAGGGGAAGTTACTATTCAAGCTTTTACCTGCATTTTCAAGGATAAGGATGAAGGGCCTATTCTATTCTTTAGACTGACTATGAAAGGATTGACGTGCAATTGTGTGTTCTGATGGGATTGAAATATTTGAAAGAACCATCAGTAACAAGATCTGTGTTTGAAAAGAGAAGTTGCACTTAAAAGAATTAGGAGGGGCGGTTGGGGATTTAGCTCAGTGGTAGAGCACTTGCCTAGCAAGCACAAGGCCCTGGGTTCGGTCCTCAGCTCTGGGGGGTGGGGGGAGTAGGGGTTGCGGTAAGGTAAGACGGTGGGAGGTGGGAGGGGGTACACACGTATTGGAGAGTGGGAGGGGATGGGGGCGTTAGGAACAGGAAACTGGGAAAGGGAATAACATTTGAAATGTAAACAATAAAAAGAAGTAGAATCTTTTTTATTGGATGTTTTTTATTTACATTTCAATTGTTATCCCCTTTTTCCCACCCAACCACCGACCCCTTTCCCCCTCCCCACCGCCCTGACATTCCCCTACACTGGGGTGTCCAGCCTTGGCAGGACCAATGGCTTCTCCTACCTCTGGTGCCCAACAAGGCCATCCTCTGCTACATATGCAACTGGAGCCATCGGTCTGTCCATGTATACTGTTTGGATGGTGGTTTAGTCCCTAGGAGCTCTGTTTAGTTGGTATTGTTATTCTTATATGGTTGCAAGTCCCCTCAGTTCCTTCAATACTTTCTCCAACTCCTCCAATGAGGACCCAGTTCTCAGTGCAAAGATTGGCTGTGAGCATTTGCCTCTGTATTTGTCAGTATCTGGCAGAGCCTCTCAGGAGACAGTTATAGCAGGCTCCTGTCAGCATGCACTTCTTGGTATCCCCAATATTGTCTGGGTTGATGGCTCTATGTATATGTGCTGGATCCCCAGGTAGGACAGGCTCTAAATGGCCATTCCTCAGTCTCTGCTACAAAGTTTGTCTCCATATTTCCTCCTATGAATATTTTTTTTACATTTTATTTTTTTTATTAACTTGAGTATTTCTTATATACATTTCGAGTGTTATTCCCTTTCCCGGTATCTGGGAAAACATCCCCCTCCCCCCTCCCCTTCCTTATGGGTGTTCCCCTCCCAACCCTCCCCCCATTGCCGACCTCCCCCCACCAGTCTAGTTCACTGGGGGTTCAGTCTTAGCAGGACCCAGGGCTTCCCCTTCCACTGGTGCTCTTACTAGGATATTCATTGCTACCTATAAGGTCAGAGTCCAGGGTCAGTCCATGTATAGTCTTTAGGAAGTGGCTTAGTCCCTGGAAGCTCTGGTTGCTTGGCATTGTAGTACATATGGGGTCTCGAGCCCCTTCAAGCTCTTCCAGTTCTTTCTCTGATTCCTTCAACAGGGGTCCTATTCTCAGTTCAGTGGTTTGCGGTTGGCATTCACCTCTGTATTTGCTGTATTCTGGCTGTGTCTCTCAGGAGCGATCTACATCCGGCTCCTGTCGGTCTGCACTTCTTTGCTTCATCCATCTTGTCTAATTGGGTGGCTGTATATGTATGGGCCACATGTGGGGCAGGCTCTGAATGGGTGTTCCTTCAGTCTCTGTTTTAATCTTTGCCTCTCTTTTCCCTGCCAAGGGTATTCTTGTTCCCCTTTTAAAGACTGAGTGAAGCATTCACA
Organism: Rattus norvegicus; assembly: GCF_021556685.1. NCBI lineage: Eukaryota > Metazoa > Chordata > Mammalia > Rodentia > Muridae > Rattus > Rattus norvegicus. The sequence continues at coordinate 154,196,132 of NC_141534.1, forward strand.
TTTTGATCATCCGTCTTGAGTTTTGTTTGTTCTAGGGATCTAGGGTAATTCAAGCATTTGGGCTAATAGCCACTTATCAATGAGTGCATACCATGTATGTCTTTCTGTGATTGGGTTAGCTCACTCAGGATGATATTTTCCAGGTCCAAACATTTGCCTATGAATATCATAAAGTCGTTGTTTTTGATAGCTGAGTAATATTCCATTGTGTAGATGTACCACATTTTCTGTATCCATTCCTCTGTTGAAGGGCATCTGGGTTCTTTCCAGCTTCTGGCTATTATAAATAAGGCTGCAATGAACATAGTGGAGCACGTGTCTTTTTTATATGTTGGGGCATCTTTTGGGTATATGCCCAAGAGAGGTATAGCTGAATCCTCAGGCAGTTCAATGTCCAATTATCTGAGGATCCTCCAGACTGATTTCCAGAATGGTTGTACCAGTCTGCAATCCCACCAACAATGGAGGAGTGTTCCTCTTTCTCCACATCCTCGCCAGCATCTGCTGTCACCTGAGTTTTTGATCTTAGCCATTCTCACTGGTGTGAGGTGAATTCTCAGGGTTGTTTTGATTTGCATTTCCCTTATGACTAAAGATGTTGAACATTTCTTTAGGTGTTTCTCAGCCATTCGGCATTCCTCAGCTGTGAATTCTTTGTTTAGCTCTGAACCCCATTTTAATAGGGTTATTTGTTTCCCTGCGGTCTAACTTCTTGAGTTCTTTGTATATTTTGGATATAAGGACCCTATCTGTTGTAGGATTGGTAAAGATCTTTTCCCAATCTGTTGGTTGCCGTTTTGTCCTAACCACAGTGTCCTTTGCCTTACAGAAGCTTTGCAGTTTTATGAGATCCCATTTGTCGATTCTTGATCTTAGAGCATAAGCCATAGGTGTTTTGTTTAGGAAATTTTTTCCAGTGCCCATGTGTTCCAGATGCTTCCCTAGTTTTTCTTCTATTAGTTTGAGTGTGTCTGGTTTGATGTGGAGGTCCTTGATCCACTTGGACTTAAGCTTTGTACAGGGTGATAAGCATGGATCGATCTGCATTCTTCTACATGTTGACCTCAAGTTGAACAAGCACAATTTGCTGAAAACGCTATCTTTTTTCCATTGGATGGTTTCGGCTCCTTTGTCAAAAATCAAGTGACCATAGGTGTGTGGGTTCATTTCTGGGTCTTCAATTCTATTCCATTGGTCTATCTGTCTGTCTCTGTACCAAAACCATGCAGTTTTTATCACTATTGCTCTGTAATACTGCTTGAGTTCAGGAATAGTGATTTCCCCTGAAGTCCTTTTATTGTTGAGGATAGCTTTAGCTATCCTGGGTTTTTTGTTATTCCAGATGAATTTGCAAATTGTTCTGTCTAACTCTTTGAAGAATTGGATTGGTATTTTGATGGGGATTGCATTGAATCTGTAGATTGCTTTTGGTAAAATGGCCATTTTTACTATATTAATCCTGCCAATCCATGAGCATGGGAGATCTTTCCATCTTCTGAGGTCTTCTTCAATTTCCTTCTTCAGTGTCTTGAAGTTCTTATTGTACAGATCTTTTACTTGCTTGGTTAAAGTCACACCGAGGTACTTTATATTATTTGGGTCTATTATGAAGGGTGTCGTTTCCCTAATTTCTTTCTCGGCTTGTTTCACTTTTGTATAGAGGAAGGCAACTGATTTATTTGAGTTAATTTTATACCCAGCCACTTTGCTGAAGTTGTTTATCAGCTTTAGTAGTTCTCTGGTGGAACTTTTGGGATCACTTAAATATACTATCATATCATCTGCAAATAGTGATATTTTGACTTCTTCTTTTCCAATCTGTATCCCCTTGACCTCCTTTTGTTGTCTGATTGCTCTGGCTAGAACATCAAGAACTATATTGAATAAGTAGGGAGAGAGTGGGCAGCCTTGTCTAGTCCCTGATTTTAGTGGGATTGCTTCAAGTTTCTCTCCATTTAGTTTAATGTTAGCAACTGGTTTCTGTATATGGCTTTTACTATGTTCAGGTATGGGCCTTGAATTCCTATTCTTTCCAGGACTTTTATCATGAAGGGGTGTTGAATTTTGTCAAATGCTTTCTCAGTGTCTAATGAAATGATCATGTGGTTTTGATCATTCAGTTTGTTTATATAATGGATCACGTTGATTGTTTTCCGTATATTAAACCATCCCTGCATGCCTGGGATGAAGCCAACTTGGTCATGGTGGATGATTGTTTTGATGTGGTCTTGGATTCGGTTTGCCAGAATTTTGTTGAGTATTTTTGCGTCGATATTCATAAGGGAAATTGGTCTGAAGTTCTCTTTCTTTGTTGTGTCTTTGTGTGCTTTAGGTATAAGAGTAATTGTGGCTTCGTAGAAGGTATTCGGTAGTGATCCATCTGTTTCAATTTTGTGGAATAGTTTGGATAATATTGGTATGAGGTCTTCTATGAAGGTTTGATAGAATTCTGCACTAAACCCGTCTGGACCTGGGCTCTTTTTGGTTGGGAGACCTTTAATGACTGCTTCTATTTCCTTAGGAGTTATGGGGTTGTTTAACGGGTTTATCTGTTCCTGATTTAACTTCGGTACCTGGTATCTGTCTAGGAAATTGTCCATTTCCTGAAGATTTTCAAGTTTTGTTGAATATAGGCTTTTATAGTAAGATCTGATGATTTTTTGAATTTCCTCTGAATCTATTGTTATGTCTCCCTTTTCATTTCTGATTTTGTTAATTTGGATGCACTCTCTGTGTCCTCTCGTTAGTCTGGCTAAGGGTTTATCTATCTTGTTGATTTTCTCAAAGAACCAACTTTTGGTTCTGTTGATTCTTTCTATGGTCCTTTTTGTTTCTACTTGGTTGATTTCAGCTCTGAGTTTGATTATTTCTTGCCTTCTACTCCTCCTGGGTGTATTTGCTTCTTTTTGTCCTAGAGCTTTTAGGTGTGCTGTCAAGCTGCTGACATATGCTCTTTCCTGTTTCTTTCTGCAGGCACTCAGCGCTATGAGTTTTCCTCTTAGCACAGCTTTCATTGTGTCCCATAAGTTTGGGTATGTTGTACCTTCATTTTCATTAAATTCTAAAAAGTCTTTCATTTCTTTCTTTATTTCTTCCTTGGCCAGGTTATCATTGAGTAGAGCATTGTTCAATTTCCACGTATATGTGGGCATTCTTCCCTTGTTGTTATTGAAGTCCAGTTTTAGGCCGTGGTGGTCTGATAGCACGCATGGGATTATTTCTATCTTTCTGTACCTGTTGAGGCCCTTTTTTGACCAATTATATGGTCAATTTTGGAGAAAGTACCATGAGGAGCTGAGAAGAATGTATATCCTTTTGCTTTAGGATAGAATCTTCTATAAATATCTCTTAAGTCCATTTGGCTCATGACTTCTCTTAGTCTGTCTACGTCTCTGTTTAATTTCTGTTTCCATGATCTGTCCATTGATGAGAGTGAGGTGTTGAAATCTCCTACTATTATTGTGTGAGGTGCAATGTGTGTTTTGCGCTTTTGTAAGGTTTCTTTTACGTATATAGGTGCCCTTGTATTTGGGGCATAGATATTTAGGATTGAGAGTTCATCTTGGTGGATTTTTCCTTTGATGAATATGAAGTGTCCTTCCTTATCTTTTTTAATTACTTTTAGTTGAAAATTGATTTTATTTGATATTAGAATGGCTACTCCAGCTTGCTTCTTCTGACTATTTGCTTGGAAAATTGTTATCCAGCCTTTCACTCTGAGGTAATGTCTGTCTTTGTCTCTGAGGTGTGTTTCCTGTAGGCAGCAGAATGCAGGGTCTTCGTTGCGTATCCAGTTTGTTAATCTATGTCTTTTTATTGGGGAGTTGAGGCCATTGATGTTGAGAGATATTAAGGAATAGTGATTATTGCTTCCCGTTATATTCATATTTGGATGTGAGGTTATGTTTGTGTGCTTTCATTCTCTTTGTTTTGTTGCCAAGACGATTAGTTTCTTGCTCCTTCTAGGGTATAGCTTGCCTCCTTATGTTGGGCTTTACCATTTATTATCCTTTGTAGTGCTGGATTTGTAGAAAGATATTGTGTTCCAGGAAAACACAATCAAACTGTTGAAGGAATTAAAAATGGAAATAGAAGCAATCAAGAAAGAACACATGGAAACAACCCTGGATATAGAAAACCAAAAGAAGAGACAAGGAGCTGTAGATACAAGCTTCACCAACAGAATACAAGAGATGGAAGAGAGAATCTCAGGAGCAGAAGATTCCATAGAAATCATTGACTCAACTTTCAAAGATAATGTAAAGCAGAAAAAGCTACTGGTCCAAAACATACAGGAAATCCAGGACTCAATGAGAAGATCAAACCTAAGGATAATAGGTATAGAAGAGAGTGAAGACTCCCAGCTCAAAGGACCAGTAAATATCTTCAACAAAATCATAGAAGAAAACTTCCCTAACCTAAAAAAAAGAGATACCCATAGGCATACAAGAAGCCTACAGAACTCCAAATAGATTGGACCAGAAAAGAAACACCTCCCGTCACATAATAGTCAAAACACCAAACGCAGAAAATAAAGAAAGAATATTAAAAGCGGTAAGGGGAAAAGGTCAATAACATATAAAGGCAGACCTACCAGAATCACACCAGACTTCTCGCCAGAAACTATGAAGGCCAAAGGATCCTGGACTGATGTCATACAGACCCTAAGAGAACACAAATGCCAGCCCAGGTTACTGTATCCTGCAAAACTCTCAATTAACATAGATGGAGAAACCAAGATATTCCATGACAAAATCAAATTTACACAATATCTTTCTACAAATCCTATGAATATTTTTGTCCCCCCTTTTAAGAAGGTCTGAAGCATCCACACTTTAGCTCTGTTCCCCACTTTTAATAGGGTTATTTGATTCTCTGGAAAAAACTTCTTGAGTTCTGTGTATATATTGGATAGTAGCCCTCTATCAGATTTAGAATTGGTAAAGATCTTTTCCTATTCTTTTGGTTGCTAGTTTGTTCTAATGACAGTTTCCTTGAAGTAGAATATTTATGGAACCTTTCCACATGAAGATGTGGGATTTCATCTATAGCACTGTATCTGTGAATCAGATTTTACTTTTCTTCACTTGTAGCCTTTTAAAAAATGCTTGCTTCTGTATTAATTTATGTCAATAGCAAATATTTCATGTGTTTGTCAAAAGCATTTATTTTCTATATGATGTGCAGGTATGGTAACTAAATGATAAATGTACACAAACCTAGTAGGGGTGGATCAGGACTGGATTAAATGCAGTCCAATTTTCTTTATGAATTCAGCAGCCTTCTTTAATGATTTGTAGTTTTGTAACTCTGTTGAAGTTGCTATTGTTTCTATGGAGGGGACATAGATACATTGTCTGATACAATTACAGATTGTCAAGATACATTTCATATTTACTATACAAGAATGGCAGATAAACAGCAAATTTCACTGTCTGTCTTCCTTGCTGTTCCTTATTCCTAAGTGTGTTTATGGAAAATGCTGGAGCCTACCCACTTTACATTCACATATTAGTAACAAAGTGGAAAAGAAATACATGAATTAGGTCTATTATGCAATAATAGAAATTTATATGTTTTGGGTGAAAAAGGGCTTTTTAGAACTGTGTTTCCAGAATTCAGCTGTTCGTTTTAGTCTGACTCAAATCAGCACATTTGCCTTTTAGCACAGTGGCACTGAAATTAGCAAGAATGTTGTTAAGTTTGAGTGTAAGCTCAACTTATCTTCCTTAACATGCTAAAAGGTTGGATATAAATATCAATTTGTATATGAAAATCCAGAGACAAAGTCAATCTGTGAATTCAAAGCAAACACAGTCAAGAAAAATTTTCTTTTTCTTGTTATTATTTTATATTATTATTATTATTATTATTATTATTATTATTATTATTATTATTATTATTATTTGGGTATTTGAGGTAAGGCATGTTTTTCACCGAGTTAGTAGTGCATTTAAAAAGTGCAAGATTCAGTCCCTTCAACTAAAGATTCAATAAGCGAACAGATTTATTTAAGGTCATAAGTAGGAAAAATACAATTACTTACTTAAGTCAATACACTCTCAAAAAGGGGATTGGATCATTACTTCTTTGGGAAAGAACACTGGGAAACTGCCTCAGGTTGTAATGGCACACACCATAGTTTATAATTGTAAAATGTTTATGTAACTGTTTTATGAGTACAGGCCTCTACCCTCTAGAGGTGAATGAGACAGAGTAGTAGATACAGTTTGGAGAACAGGATTATTAAAGTGAACTTCTAAGCCATCAGACATTTTACAGGATGGCTTTCAGATTGCAGATTATGATGTAATTAATCACTTTGCAGCTGAAGTGTATAAAAAGAGCTCACAACTTTTGACAATGAACTATAAGCTGCAGCCCAGTCAAGTACACTGAGGGGGATACCTTCATGCTTCATGGACAAGAAGTCACCAGGTTTTTCTCCAAACTCTGTTTACAAGTTAGAAGAAAAGAGGACCCCCTACTTTCTCCAAGTTCTCTGTGGCTCAGAGACTATGTGACTGAGCTGGTCCTGCACCTGTCATTATTCCAGATTGCTGTGTTGATATAAAGCTGGCAGAAATGACAGAAACAGGCACAAACTGAAGACTTTTACCAGTGTGAAACCAAGCAACAAGTTAATGGACACAGAAATGTGTTTCCGGACAACTGCTTTATTTCATTTTACATCAAAGTGAATGCTGTGGAGACTGAATTCTTAAATTGTTTACTGACCACGGTGTGCCTTAGAAGCATAGAGATTTCATTTCACTCTTAAGTAACAGTTATCTTTGGACAAATGAAGGAAAACGCCATGGGAAAAGAGTAACAATATGGTGAATGTCAATATTCTAAAAAACTAAGTAAATATCTTTTTGGCAAAGAATTGGGTTGAGAATAGTTCCCTTCTTCGCCTGTAATCACAGGACCTGGGAGGTTTATGGAGAAGAATTTCAAGGAATTACAGGTCAAACTGGATACACAAGACTTTTCATGGGTTCTGTGACATTGTCAAAGAAGAGAAAGAAGAGGAGGAGGAGAAGCAAGAGCAGGAGGAACATAAAAAACATCAATAAAATATAAATGAAGAATGGCCACATCAAGTCTGAATTTTAAATAAGATCAGATTACTTCATGGATCAGCTATGAAAATCATAGATGCTACCACTTTCTTAGTTGTCAATTTAGCAAACTGTGCTTCTATCTGTGTTCTTTTCCTGATATCTCAACCTACATTCTAGCTAGTACACAATGTTGATTCTGTCAATCAAACTTAACTTTCATACTCATTGTCACTGATAGATTCTTATTAGCTGTAAAATTTGTTGTCTTTATATTTTACCTACCATAACATTCTCCATAGAAACATAATAATGTACAGAATTTCTTAATGAATAGCATCGTTTAGGAAACAGGAATAAAAATATTCTGTATTCTTTAAAAGTTCAAATTGTTAAAGAAGTGTAACTGAAGAAGTATAAAACCACTTCTACACTAATGTTTTACTACTTTCTTGTTTGAGAATACCGAATACCTTCTACAAAGCCACAATTACTCTTATACCTAAACCACACAAAGACACAACAAAGAAAGAGAACTTCAGACCAATTTCCCTTATGAATATCGACGCAAAAATACTCAACAAAATTCTGGCAAACCGAATCCAAGAGCACATCAAAACAATAATCCACCATGACCAGGTAGGCTTCATCCCAGGCATGCAGGGATGGTTTAATATACGGAAAACCATCAACGTGATCCATTATATAAACAAACTGAAAGAACAAAACCACATGATCATTTCATTAGACGCTGAGAAAGCATTGGACAAAATTCAACACCCCTTCATGATAAAAGTCCTGGAAAGAATAGGAATTCAAGGCCCATACCTGAACATAGTAAAAGCCATATACAGCAAACAAGTTGCTCTCTCCCCTATTTCCCCCCCTCTAATGTCTCTCCTGTTCAATGACATCTCCTTCCAAATTTCATGTGCTTTTTATCCACCAAGTACTGCCAGTATGTAGACATATTGTAAAAGTTTGCACCAGAGAATGGGGCCAAATATAGGAAGAAAATGGACTCTACCTACACAAGCAGACATCAGTTAAATAATCCTTTAGCCAGGTGTAATATATATCATGAGCTTCTCTCCCATCCATTGTGTGATTTGAACTAACCTGGAATTGGGGAGGTCTTGTGGAGTCATACACAACCATGGTGAGTCTGTGTGTGCCTAGGTACTGTCATGTCTGGAAAATAGTTTTACTATAATTGTCCTCTACCTTGGCTTCTTACACTCTTTATTCCTACTTTTCCTCTATGACCTCTGGACCTTCAAAGGAGAAGGTATGATGTAGATGTCCTGTTTATATTTGGACATTCTATATTCTTTTATTTTCTGCACATTGACCATTTATAGGTCTATGTGCTAATCAATACCAACTGCAAAATAAAGTGCTCTAATGAGAGTTGAGAGCTGCAGTAATCAATGGGTATATACAGAAGATCTTAAGAGGACAGTTCCATACTATGTATTTAACAACATAGTAAAAGTAGACTCTTCTCTCCTAGGACATATGGCCTAAACAGCCACAGATTCTTTGTCAATTTGATAGTATCAGTCTTGAGTTCCCACAGACCTATCACATACACACATACTCATTTATACTTATACATATGTACATTCATACAAATGTACATATCTACACATAAAACATACAGACGCACAAACACAAATACAAACATTCACACACTCATACACCTATACGTGCATGCATGCTTATATCCATACACACTTATATACAAAAGGACAAGACACACAATGAATATTTCTTTGACCATAGCCATCAGATATGTATCTTGTTATTTTAACTATCAGTTCTCTGATAGTTTATAATAGTAAACATTTTCTTTCATTGTCTGATAAGCTTTTGTATGATATCTTTAGGGAAATATATATTTAACCCTTTTGTAGTTAATTTAATTTAATTTTTGCTACTCTTTCAAGTTTTCTGTAAGAGAAAAAACAAACTAATATTGTTTATGGTGTAAGTGTTATGTGTGTATATGTGTATGTGTGTTAGAAAGCACACATTACTACTGATATAGAAATTTCATAAGTAACTATGTGAAATCAACTTACATATTGCTGAGTCCTCACACTGTACTTGATGGTTATTGATAATGGCATAGAAATGCAGACCAAGTTCCCAATGAGAATGTATAGGAAGCCTTTAAATTAAGGATGGATTGATCAAAAGCATTCTTTTGATCTCCAATATTCTTTTCTTTTATATCTTGTTTTTATGAAAGAAATTTACTAATTTATTTCAGACACCCATAACCAAAAATGTTCAGAAGAATGGAGTCTATTCAAGTTGATAAGAATATTCCCTGCTATTATGTATCACAAACACATAGAACAAACATCTCCTGTTCTATAGGTCAACTTCAAGAAATTTCATACATAACCACATAAGTTTGTTATCCCTGGCCCCCAATCTTTACTTGCTATGTTTTTAAAACTAAGACAACATATATAATAGCTTATTGTTTCCTAAAATAGAAAACTTAGGAATTTCTCAATCTTTAAGGCTTACTATATCAGATAGATACAACTTCTAACTCTGAAGATCACTAGTTTATGAAAAGAGTATTCAGAGGCTTAGGCTCTGGGTTACATCCTCATTAGCATAGGCAGAGAGAAATATCTGATTTCTCTTAATTTCATACCTCATACATACACATATTACAATCCTGTGTCTGATTTTAGAGTGTTTAATACTATCAGGATTTCTAAATCTTTTACAAGCATATGGGCATGATGCATAATTGTGTGGTTATTATAACTATTTCTTTGATAGGTTTTGTGTTTGAGTATCTTACATACCTTATATGTATGATAAAGAGTTGAACTGAATGCATCTTATACCTCCAAAGAGTTGAAGAAAATGATTGTAAAAACTCAGAAACCACCAACTAACATACAATGAATTGATCACTTCTCTTAGGAAGTCAGTATTTTTATCTTCGTTATGTCATATGATTGGCAAGTAGATTTCTTTGGCCATTTTTAAGTAGTCAACTTGTCACCCTCAACAAATTATGCTACTATAAAAGTACTAAGGAAACTCAAAAAGAATTAAAATATCCCTCAGCAATTATAGCTCCGAAAGAATCCTTTGGCAAGAATCTCAAATGAGGCATCTGCAGATGCAACCCAGGCCTGGAAGACTGTATATTCATTTCTCTGAATTCATGTTTCTTCATCTGAAAAATAAGGCAATTATATATATTTGACAAGTTCTTATAAAGTTGTAACAAGATAACACTGACAGTTCTCCAAGCCAGCCAACTATGAAAAAAAACTGTGGTTGCTTCTGAAATTCTTTCCTTAAATATTGAAGATAACATTTTATTTTCATGTATTCAGACCTCTCATAGCCTGCACATTTATGACCTTTATGGATAATACTACTTTTCTTTATCCTTATTGTATATATCTTAGTTGATTTATTCACACAAGTAATTAATGTATTTATGAGCTAGCCTCCAAATTAATCCTCCAAATCCAAGTCCTTTGGGTTGAATGGATTAATAAAATGAAATTCCATATTTTTAGGGTTATAGACAGAGGAGACCTAGATTTTAACAGTCAGTTTAATAGAGACTGATAATTGTTCTTATAAAGAAACAAGTGTTTGTTGAAGGGCTTGAAGGAGGAAGCAATCAAATTTGACAAAATGCACTCATCAAAGAGGAAGTGGAGGAGTTAGCAAGATATTATAGTGCGTGTCAAACTCAACAACCTGAGTTTAACTTCCAGTGACCATGAAAGAAGTGTACTAACATACCTGCAAGCTATTCTCTGACTTTCACACATAGACACCCAAAAACGTATAAATAAACAAGATGATGCAAAAGTGCTCACATTCATGTGTATATCCATGGGCATACACATACTGATACACACATAAACAATAAGTAAATATTATAACCATAAAATGGAGAATAATTGCTTTCTTAGGCAAGGAAGCAAAAAACTAGAATATGAACTAAGTGATCCCGGACAAATCTTACTTTGGAGATAATTTTTACACAACAACTTGAGTGGTAGTGCTTTGACTCAATGATCCTACGGTATCTTAAGTTGCAGCTAAGACACAGTATCTCTTTTTTGTCATTCTGAACATACAGAGACTTGAACAGTCATCACAAAGTCAGCAAATCATAGTACTTTCCTAAAGAACCTAGACTTAAGAATGAAAAAGAAATATTATCCTGATTGTTTCAGGAATCTACCTTGAAGCAAATTTGATACAGCTTAATGCTCTTTAATCATAAGAATCTAGTGAATTTGGAGAAACATAGGTCAGGTGGCTTATTGGGGCATAGACATATTGTTATTTATTGGGAATATCACATTCAACATGACAAGGCCTCATTACTGACATCATTCTCAGACTCCAGGGTGGAAGATGAACAAAATTTGATATTTTCTGGTAATATTGGTTTAACGTGTTAAATGGTATTCTGTTTCATGCATTAAGTATGTTTTAAATTTTTCTACTGTGATAGAAAATGACATAGAATCATATGGCAGTCCCAAACTACACATATCCTGGACTAGAGCTGACAAATTCTTCCTGGTGCCATTGACATCTGAGTTATAGCAAGATTCATCTGTCAGGAAAGAAAAAGGGGTATTTTATTCAGCAGATGAAGATTTTGTACATTACACAGAGTTGAAAAATAAACCAGTGTCTATGAAGGCACACATCACACGAAGCCCAGTATCACTACAACATCACATATGACAAAGAAACACCAGAAGATACGGTTGGAGAAATAGAAAGGGGTGAAATCACAAAGAATCTTTGACATATGGCAGAGTGTATATGATAATGGTTTCATTAAGTTTATTTAACTATTAAAAGAAATGGCATTGTCCTCAGCTGATAGACATCTATGCTTTCAGTTGTGTTGGACACAGTTTTCCTAACTTATAGCGATTACTTCCACGAGTTTATTTATAGCATGTTTTGTTTTATTAGGTAGTGCATATTAATATGTTGTGAGGACTATTATGGGTTTCGACAGAAATATGCATAGCTCTATGAAGCATGCACTCTCAAAAAGTATAGTAATATTGTTGTTGATGATGATGCCGATGATAATAAGTTATTGAGCAGCTACAGTTTTTGAGGATACTGTGAAGGATACATAGGGGGTACTAGAAAGGCATAAACATAGCTCCAATGTGAATCAAACACCAGGGAAGTCTTCCTAAATAAAACTCAGCTCATCAGAGACTGAAGAATGAATATGATTGCAAAACTTAAATATAGGATAGGAAAGGACACCTTCCCAGGGGGGATGGATGGCAATACATAGATCCTATGGCGGGTTAGTAACTGCACACAGTATTTTGAATGATTCTGTGAAGAATAGGTGGACTAAATAAGGAATAAAATGACTGGGGTGGATCTGGAGGGATGGGTAATCAGTAACACATACAAGGTTCTGTTGGTGGTATTAAGGATTTCAGTGAAATCCTGTCAGTATTTAATTGAGGGTTTACACTTTTAAAAGTTCACTATGGCTGTCAAGTGAGTACAGTTTGGGTAGGTGTTAGAGGAGCAAGCATGAGGTTAGCGTAGGCTCTCTGCAGTCAGATAAGGTATAAGTATTAAAGTCAGGAATGGAGAGCAATGAAGTACCCATACAAAGGTTTACATTTTAGTTCCAAACATCACACACAAGAAATCTAAAATGGAACATTGTTATATTGTTTCCTATAGTTCTAATATTTGTCACAAGTGTTAAGATGCCATTGGCTTAACAACCTACTCAAGCTTTTTATTGAGAAGAGAAGAGAAAAAATAAAAATGAAGAGGAATTCACATGCATAACTAGTAGAAATATCCCTGATAGAGCAAAGACTTTGGATTTCAGGTCATAAACTTATTCCACAACTATGAATATGTAGCTATATAATCAAGCACTTACACTGTCACTGAGTATTTCTTTAGATGGTTGAGAGTAGACAGGCACACACACACACACACACACACACACACACACACACAACAAGAGAGAGAGAGAGAGAGAGAGAGAGAGAGAGAGAGAGAGAGAGAGAGAGATCCCTGGGTATGATATCTTGAGATAATTGTCAAAATGCAGAAGCATTCAAGATATTCCTCGGAGGGCAAGTGGATAAACTAAGTTATGTTACTTTAATGCAGTAATATATTACTCATTTGAAAAATAAATGAGTTATCATGAGGGGTATGAGAGCACAATGCTACTAGAGGAATGACAAGTTGAAAAGGCTACACACTGATTCCAATTGTATGACCATTTGAAAGAAGCATAACTTTAAATGTTGCAAAGTCAGTAGTGAATGTCAATAGCTTTAAATAACAGAGATAAAGGATGAATAGGTAGAACATACGATATTTAGGATATGGAGCTATTCTGGTTGAATAACAGTGAATAAATGTCATTTTACTTATCTAAAAGTAGAGCATGCACAGCAGAAAGAGGGAATATTAATAAACTATATGACCATCAGTCAATATTCTGTTATTAGGTATAATCATGATAATGATGATGATGATGATGATGATGATGATGATGATGATGGCGATAAACAATAATAATAAAAATTACCAATTATACTAAGGGTAAATGCTAATATTTGAGAAAACTAGGAGTGCAAGTTGTATGTTAGATACAAACTCTATACTTTCTGTTAAATATTTCCATAAACCTAAAATTACTCTAAAATAGTTTATTAATACAAGAAATTAATATAGCCTAGTTTCTAATCACCTACAAAGGCAAAGCTGTGGACCATGTTGAATGTATGAGTTACGCATTCAACAAAAGGATATTTCTAGCTTATGGCCATGGATGGTCCTTGTCCTAGTACGAAGATGTTTGCTGTGCTATCTACCATGGGATAAGCTGAGAAATTTAAGAAGTAAGAGCAGCTGTGCTGTGAGTTCTGTGTATCATGAGCTTGGAAAACCAAGAAAATTACCAAGAAGTCTTTCTTCTCACTTCTGCATATTCCTTCTGTTCAGTGGCTTATATGTCCAAAACAGTCACAGCCAGTACCACAGAGCTAATCTTAGTAGTAACCAAATTTTCAATGGTCCCCTCAATAATAGACAATGCTCACAGACACATATTCTATTAGGACATCTCTATGGCAAATCCTGAGTCTTCCTATATTACAAATGTCATTCATCAACATAACTGTGAATTCCACATGACCACCACCACTAAAGATACCACTGAACAAAAGAGAAGCATAAACACAATGACAGCATAGATTCACCATAAGCATGCAGATGTCTACTGCTAATGATTCTCTGCCAGGTAGTGTAATTGTACCTAAAATTTATTCAAAACCATATTTAACAATTAGATGTTCCCTTTTACTGCTTTGCCAATTAGTTTTAGAGTACAAAAAGATGAACTACTAATTTATAGTATCTTCAGTTTGTAGTCCTAAGACATCAGTAGCTATTCAATCACACCTTATCTGCCAAGTCAACCCTAGGAAGAAAAAATGGGGGAGGGAGATAGAGTATACCCTCTTTAAATGAAAATTTCAGATCCCATAGCTCTCTGTACCCAAATCCTGTGGGAGGAGGGAAGCTGGACTATCAAAAGTTTGGTCACTCCTGAGAGCTCAGGGGACACCACTACTTCTGCTCACATTCCTGGTCCAAGAGGAACCTGCCTAATGCCCTCTGGACACAGGAGCAAAGAAGCCATCACAGTCTGGAACCTTTGAGTTTCTGCCTGCACCCAGAGATAAAAGACAGTGCCCAAGAGCACTGAAACACCTAAGAGCAGAGGTAAGACCAATTCTTCTGCTCTGAGAAACCTGCCTGGAGCCCTCAAGACACACAAACCCAGGAGCAATTGGGAAAAAGACCCTTCCAGTTGTTTCCTGTGCCTGGAGCTGACCAGATCCCACAGCACACTGTACCCAGATCCCACTGGGAGAAAACAGGTCTACACCGAATGCTGACACACAGGCTTACAGGGGGTGGGTGTCAAGCCACTCTCAGAGACAACATGACCAATTAACACCAGAGACAACCTGATGGTGAGGGGCAAGCATAAGAAACTAAGCATCAGAAACTAATTGGCATCATCAGAGCCCAGTTCTACCACAAAAGCAAATACTGGATATCCCAACACACCAGAGAAGTAAGATTTGGATTTAAAATCACATCTCATGATGATGATAGAGGACTTAAATAAGGACATAAATAACATCCTTAAATAATAGAGGTCAAGAAAGGTAAGCAATTAGAAGCCCTTAAACTGGAAACACACAAATCCCTTAAAGAATTAAAGGAAAACACAACCAAACAGGTGAAGGAATTGAAAAAACCATCCAGGATTTAAAAAATAGAAATAGAAACAATAAAGAAATCACAAAGGAAGACAACCATAGTGATAGAAAACCTAAAAAGGAGATCAGGAGTCGTAGACACAAGCATCACCAACAGAATACAAGAGATAGAAATGAGAATCTCAGAAGCAGAAGATACTATATAAAAACACTGACACAACCATCAAAGATAATGCAAAAGGCAAAAGGCTCTTAATCCAAAACATCCAGGAAATCAAGGACATAATGAAAAGGCCAAACCTAAGGATAATAGATATAGAAGGGAACAAAGATTCCCAACTTAAAGGGCCAGTAAATACCTTCAACAAAATTATAGAAGAAAACTTCCCTAACCTAAAAAAAGAGATGCCCATAAACATACAAGAACCCTACAGAACTCCAAATAGATTGAACCTGAAAAGAAATTCTTCCCATCACATAATAGTCAAAACACAAAATGCACAAACCAAAGAATATTAAAGGCAATAAGGGAAAAACATAAAGTAACATATAAAGGCAAATCTATCAGGATTACACCATATTTCTCACCAGAGACTATGAAAGCCAGAAGGTCCTGGACATACAGGGTCATACAGACCCTAAGAGCACCCAATTGCCAGCCCAGATATCCAGCAAAACTCTCAATTAATATAGATAAAGAAACCAAGATATTCCATGACAAAACAAAATTATGCAATATCTTTCTACAAAAACAGCCCTACAAAGGATAATACCTAGAAAACTCCAACACACGGAGGGAAACTACACCCTAGAAAGGGCAAGAAAATAATCTTCTTGCAACAAATGCAAAAGAAGACAGAAATACAAACATAATTCCACCTCTAACAACAAAAATAACAGGAAACAACAATCACTATTCTGTAATGTCTCTTATCATCAATGGACTCAATTCCCCAATAAAAAGATATAGACTAACAGACTGGATATGTAAAGAGGACCCAGCATTTTGATGCATACAGGAAAAACACCTTAGTGACAAAGACAGACACAACTTCAGAGTAAAAGGCTGGAGAACAAATGTCCATGCAAATGATATGAAGAAACAAAATGGAGTAGCCATTCTAATATCAAATGAAATAGTTTTTCAACCAAAAGTTATGAAAAAAAATAAGTAAGGACACTTCATATTCATCAAAGGAAAAATCCACCAAAATACACTCTCAATCCTGAATAGCTATGTTCTAAATGCAAGGGCACCTACATTCATAAAAGAAACCTTACTACAATTCAAAGCACATATTGTACCTAACACAGTAATAGTGGGAGATTTCAACATCCCACTCGCATCAATGGACATGGAAACAGAAACTAAATAGAGACATAGATAAACTAACAGAAGTTATGAAACAAATGGATTTAACATTTATGTATAGAACATTTCATCCTAAAACAAAAGAATATGTCTTCTTCTCAGTGACTCATGGTACCTTATCCAAAATTGACCATATAATTGGTCATAAAACAGACCTCAACAGACACAAAAAATTGAAGTAATCCCATGCACCCTAGCAGATCACCATGGACTAAGGCTGGTCCTTAATAACAACAAAAATGACAGAAAGCCCACATATATATGGAAGTTGAACAACCGCGTAGAGCGGTTGATAACCATAGAGACCAATGATAACTTGGTCAAAGAAGAAATAAAGAGAGAAATTAAAGACTTCCTAGAATTTAATGAAAATGGAGGCACAACATACCCAAACTTATGGACACAATGAAAGCAGTGCTAATAGGAAAACTCATAGCTTTCAGGGTCTACAAAAAGAAACAGAAGAGAATATACATCAGCAGCTTGACAGCACACCTAAAAGCTCTAGAACAAAAAGCAGCAAAAACACCCAAGAGGAGTAGAAGGCAGTAAATAATCAAATTCGGGGTTGAACTCAACCAAGTAGAAACAAAAAGGTCTATACAAAGAATATAAAAACAAGGAGCTAGTTCTATGAGAAAATCAACAAGATAGATAAACCCTTAGCCAGACTAAACAGATGGTACAGAGAGATTATACAAATTAACGAAATCAGAAATGTAAGGGGAGACATAACAATAGAATCTGAGTAAATTCAAAAACAACCATCATATTCTACTACAAACCCTATATTCAACAAAACTGGAAAATCTAGATGTAATGGAAATTTTTCTAGACAGATACCTGGTACCCAAGATGAATCAGGATCACAGGAAAATATCTAAACAGTACCATAACTCCTAAAAAAATAGAGCCAGTTGTTAAAATTCTCCCAATCAAAAAAAGTCAAGGATCAGTTGGGTTTACTGGAGCATTTTATCAGACTTTCATAGAAGACCTAATTCTAATACTGTCCAAATCATTCCACAAATTAGAAACAGAAGGAACACTACCTAATTCCTTCTATGAAGCTGCAATTACAATTATACATAAACCTCACAAAAACCCAAGAAAAAAAGAGAACTTCACACCTATTTCCCTTATGAATATTGATGCAAAAATACTCAATAAAATTCTAACAAACTGAATAAACACACCAAAATGATCATCCATCACAGTCAAGTAGGCTTCATTCCAGTGTTGGTGGGATGGTTCAATATATGGAAATCCATCAATGGAATCTACTATATAAACAAACTCAAAAAAAAAAAAAGAAAGAAAAAAAGAAAGGAAGAAAGAAAGAAACCATGATCATCTCATTAGATGCTGAGAAAGTATTTGACAAAATTCAACACCCCTTCATGTTAAAAGTCTTGGAAATATAAGGAATTCAAGGTACATACCTAAACAAAATAAAGGCAATATACAGCAAACCAGTAGTGAACATCAAACTAAATGGAGAGACACTTGAAGCAATCCCACTAAAATCAGGGGCTAGACATGGATGCCCACTCTCTACTTATTCAATATGGTATGTAATGTCCTAGCAATTTGACAAGAAAAGGAGATCAAAGGGATACAAATTGGAAAGGAAGAAACCAAAATATGACTATTTGCAGATGATATGATAGTATACTTAAGTGATCCCAAAAATTCCAGCAGAGAACTACTAAGCCTGATAAACAACTTCAGCATAGTGGATGGGTACAAAATTAACTCAAACAAATCAGTAGCTTTCCTCTACTCAAAGGATAAACAGGGTGAGAAAGAAATTTGGGGAATGACATCCTTCACATTAGTCACAAATAACATGAAATACCTCAATGTGACTCTAACCAAGCAAGTTAAAGATCTGTATGACAAGAACTGCAAGTCTCTGAAGAAAGAAATTGAGGAAGATCTCAGAAGATGGAAAGATCTTCCATGCTTATGGATTGACAGGATTAATATAGTAAAAATGGACATTTTGGCAAAAGCAATCTACAGATTCAATGCAATCCTCATCAAAATTCCAACTCAATTCTTCATAGAGTTAGAAAGAGCAATTTGCAAATTCATTTGGAATAACAACAACAACAACAACAACAACAAAACAGGATAGCAAAAACTATACTCAACAAGATTTGGGGAATCACCATCCTTAACCTAAAGCAGTATTTCAAAGCAAGAATGATAAAAACTGTATGGTATTGATACAGAAAAAGTCAGGCAGATTAATGGAACAGAATTGAAGACCCAGAAATGAAACCACACACCTATGGCCACTTGATCTTTGACAAGGGAGCGAAAACCATTCAGTGGAAAAAAAAAAGATAGCATTTTCAACAAATGGTGCTGGTTCAACTGGAGGTCAGCATGTAGAAGAATGCAAATTGATCCATTCTTATCACCCTGTACAAAGCTCAAGTTCAAGTGGATGAAGGACCTCACATTAAACCAGATACACTCAAACTAATAAAAGAAGAGTAAGACAGAGCCTCACACACATGGGCAGTGGAGAGCATTTCCTGGACTAAACATCTAAGATCAAGAATGGACAAATGGGACCTCAAAAAACTGCAAAGCTCTGTAAGGCAAAGGACACTGTCATTAGGACAAAACAGCAACCAACAGATTGGGAAAAGATCTTTCCTAGTCCTATAACTGATAGAGGGCTAATATCCAATACATACAAAGAACTCAAGAAGTTAGATTACAGAGAGTCAAATAACCCTATTAAAAAGGGGATATAGAGCTAAACAAAGAATTCTTAGCTGAGTAATATCGAAAGGCTGATATGTACCTAAAGAAATGTTCAACATCCTTAGTCATCAGGGAAATGCAAATCAAATCAACCCTGAGATTCTACCTCATATCTATCAGAATAGCTAAGAATAAAATCTCAGGTGACAACAGATGCTGTCGAGGATGTGGAGAAAGAGAAACCGTCTTCCATTGTTGGTGGGATTGCAAGCTGGTACAACCACTCTGGAAACCAGTCTGGAGGTTCTTTAGAAAATTGGACGTTCGACTACCTGAGGACCTAGCTATACTACTCCTGGGCATATAGTCAAATGAACTTCAAACATATAACAAGGACACATGCCCCACTATGTTCATAGCAGCCTTGTTTATACTATCCAGAAGCTGGAAAGAACCCAGATACCCATCAACATTAAATGAATACAGAAAATATGGTACATTTTCACAATGGAGTAGTACTCAGCTAACAAAAATAATGACTTCATGAAGTTCTTAGGCAAATGGATTGAACTAAAAAATATCATCCTGAGTGAGGTAACCGAGTCACAAAAATACACACATGGTATGTACTCACTGATAAGTGGATATTAGCCAAAAGCTCAAATTACCCAATATACAATCCACAGATCGCATGAAGCTCAAGAAGAAGGACAACTAAAGTGAAATGCTTCAGTCCTTCTTAAATGGGGAAAAAATACTCATAGGACTAGGTTTAGAGACAAAGTTTGGAGCAGAGACAGAAGGAATGGCCATACAGAGCCATCCCCACCTTGGGATCCAGCCCATATATACATGCAGGTACCAAACCCAGACAATATTGCTGGGGCCAAGAAGTGCATGCTGACAGGGGCCTGATATTGCTTTCTCCTGAGTGGCTCAGCCAGAGCATGACAAATACAAAGGTGAATGCCAGAGACAAACAATTGAACTGAGAATGTGATCCCGATTGGAGGAGTAGAGGAAGGATTGAAGGAGCTGAAGGGCTTTGCAACCTCGTAAAAAAAAAAAAAAAACAATACCAACCAACCAGAGTTTGTAGGGACTAAACCACTACCAAAGAGTAGTGGACAGACCCATGGCTCCAGTTGCATATGTAGCAGATAATGGTTTTGTTGGGCACCAATGGACAGAAAAGCCCTTGGTCCTGCCAAGGTAGGAACCCCGGTGTAGGGGAATGTCAGGGCGAGGAGGCAAGAAGGGGTGGGTAGTTGTAGAGGGGGCACACTCTCATAGAGGGGGAAGTGGTATAGAATAGGGGATTTATGGACAGGAAACCAGGAAAGGGAATAACATTTTAAATGTAAACAAAAATAATATCCAATAAAAAATAAAATGAAAATTTCAAATATGTATTATGCATAATACAGAACAAAAGTCTGTCTTGTCTTGTCTTTGGAAAATTCTTTTATTATTTATGATTCTGGTACAACAGGGCCTTGTCATCCATATTCACCTTAGAAGTATAAAATTTTCATGATTGGAAGAGGCAGACAAATTGCAATTTCTCATTTCTAAAAATTGTTGTTCAGGAGGGGTAAAAGATAAGGTTGTTGGTATGAATCTATGAATTCTAAAAATATTACAAAATCACCTTTTATATTAACATCATAGGTATGCAAAATTAAATATGATAAAGTTTAATAAGATATTTTTGTAACATTTTAGTTGCTAAGTATATAATAAACACATTCATCTAAATTAGGAAGAGGGAACTCATTTGTCTCTGTGTTGATTTTGTTACAATTATATTTATTTGTGCATGTATACATGTATATGTGAAAAGGTAGACATTATGGTGCACAAATTGCCAATGGAGAATTGGGGAATATTCTGTTTTCTTTTACAATTGAGTTACGGGTATTTAACTCAGATTTCAAGTCTTGGAAACTGTCACCTTTACCCATTGAGCCATCTTTACCAATTCCTATTTCTAAATTCTTTATTTTCTAAAGTCATGAATATATTAAGCAATGTAGTCTCAATATTGAGGTTTACCACAGTTGTAAGAGGATTACAATGCCTAGGATTACAATTACCCAATCTATTCAATTTCCTTGGATCTATGTCCAATAAAAAAGACTAATTTCCTAGAAAAAAATTTTTACTTTGCTCTTTCTATGATGAATATACCCCATTACATTTAATTGAATGTCTTTATTCTGCTATAGTATGGTTATAAATGTTGTGCATTCATTGTCATAATCTTCATTTAATATCCATAACATTCTCATACTGAGGTTCTGTTACTTCTAAAATTATGGTTTAGGACAATAAACTTAAAAGAGTTTAAAAATGCACAAGATATGGCCAAGATCAAGTGAAAATCACAGCATATCTTTCTTGATCTCCAGACTCACCCTTTACTGAGGAACTATTGGCAATGAGTAGTTAGTGAATTAAGAAGAATCCTTCTTTTTAGGGAAGTAGCTATTGATTTGTTTCCCATGTTCCAATGGATGACCTCATAACCATGAACATATGGGCACTAACTGGACGTCTGGCACTATCAGAAAAGAGACATGAAATTTGGAAGTGCTCATATTACTGGAAAAAGAAAGAATTAGAAGGAGTTATGGGGGATAGTTAATGATGTTTACATGTGTGTACATCTGTGAAATTCTCAGAAATAGAAAAAAAATTATATGATCTTCAAACAAAATACCCTTAGATTAAATGGTGGTAGAACCAAGATTTTAATCCACATTTCAAAATGCTTTACTATGTTTATTCCATATTAACATTTATGTGCTCAATTTACTTTACTTCATGGAAGAATATATACAAGGTTTTTTAGTCAGGTTTCTTAAGAGTCTGGAGAACTTATGGAATGTTTCTCTAAATTGACGGAATTCTTTGGGATGACTTACAGTCTGTAGTCCAATTAACCCAACAACGGGCTGCTGTGAATAGGCAGTCCAAGAATATCGTAGTTGCTCAGTTCCACAAGGATAGTTGTATCAGTCTTCTGTAGAAGTAGGTTCTAATAGATGTGCTGGCAAGTGAGTGCTGCACTCAAAGAAGAGTGCGCCTTCCTTCTTCCAATGTCCTTATGTGGGCCTCCAGCAGAAGGTGTGGCCCAGATTAAAAATGAGTACCACTCCTGGATCTGGCACTTGCTTTGTCCCAAGTTAATCTTTACCTGAGAGATCTCCTTGCCTTTGTGTTTTGGGATTAAAGGTATGTACTATACCTTTCTTGGGCCTAAGATTTTCATTGCCACTATGCCTCAAGATCTCCTAGTCAAGATCCAGAACAGAAACTTGTGTCTTCCAGCCTCAAGACCTGGATCACAGGTGAGGGCTCCAATTCTGAATTGTAGTTAATTTCACATATAGTCAAATTGACAAGATGGAATAGTCATTACACCAGGTTATGTGACTATTACTAGCATTACATGCTTTCCTTAGGAATTGGTTTTATGCCACACATAAGAGTTCTACAGGTAAACACATTTAGTAGTGATTTTTCTACAGTTTGTAGTTCCCTAAACTCACAGGTTTGGATTTTCTCTATGGACTTTGTTGATTTTCTTAGAGTTTATACAGAAAGACACTCAGCAACAACACATTTTGCTCTTCCTAAAGTGTAGTGTGAATAAGGTAATTGTCATGGATGTTAAAAGAAAAGATCTGATGGTCATCAAGAGCAAGCCATTTGCTATAACAGACTAAAATGGAGGTCCCAATAAAGAGTAGGTCATGTTAGTTTTTAAAAGTCAGAAAGAAATGAAGGAAGATAAATATGTTTCAAATCTTATTTTTTTTTGGGCTTTTTTATGATTTTATTTTTTATTTTTTTTTTGATTTTTTTTTTTATTAACTTGAGTATTTCTTATATACATTTCGAGTGTTATTCCCTTTCCCGGTTTCCGGGCAAACATCCCCCTCCCCCCTCCCCTTCCTTATGGGTGTTCCCCTCCCAACCCTCCCCCCATTGCCGCCCTCCCCCCATAGACTAGTTCACTGGGGGTTCAGTCTTAGCAGGACCCAGGGCTTCCCCTTCCACTGGTGCTCTTACTAGGATATTCATTGCTACCTATGGGGACAGAGTCCAGGGTCAGTCCATGTATAGTCTTTAGGTAGTGGCTTAGTCCCTGGAAGCTCTGGTTGCTTGGCATTGTTGTACTTTTGGGGTCTTGAGCCCCTTCAAGCTCTTCCAGTTCTTTCTCTGATTCCTTCAATAGGGGACCTATTCTCAGTTCAGTGGTTTGCTGCAGCATTCGCCTCTATATTTGCTGTATTCTGGCTGTTTCAAATCTTATTACACCATTTCTTACCACCTTGTCTTAGGTCGTGGATAACTTTTAATGTGACTGAGAAAGACTCTAAATACAGAGAAAAATACCATTTCCCCACAAGCATATAGAAAGTTTGGGGAATGTGGCATTATTTTTCTCATTCAAAATGTCCTCTAATTCTCCACTTTAGAATGAATTTCTAATTACTGGTAAAGTGTAATGCTCTCTATCTCAGTCCTCAGCCTGGTTCCCTACCTCTCCTAACTACTACCCTAACAATTGTTAAGTTTCATTCACACACTGACAGTTTACTGTATACAAGATACCTCATGCAGTGTCTATTTAAATCATTGAGTCCTACTCTTTAAGGTCTTCAATTACTGTCTACCAAGAGCTTGCTATCTCTCATCAAATTGCCTAGGGTGTATACATCAGTCAAGAAGCAATCATACTTTGCTAACCTCCACTGTCAGTTTCTTTCTAATCAAACTCTTCACCTTGTCACCCTTCCTGTTTCATGTTCCCAACATGTTCTGTTGACTGAAATATACAGATATTTATTCTTCACTGTACTTTCAGGACAGTTTTGTGTATAGATTTAAAAACTGCAAGAAAAAAAAGGCTAGAAAATAACTAACCCAGTGATTATTTTGTGTGGCTTTTCATCAGAATGACATGATTCTTTATATAAGTAGAACTTGCAGGCCAAAGCTCAGATAATCATATTCTGTATTTTTAGAAAACATGATGTGTTATTCTTATAGACATCCAGATTTAGAATCCATGGATTTGATGGTTTTCCACCTAAAATAAAATTGTGAGCCAATTCAAATTGCTCTTTTCCTATTATATCTTCAACTCCTGACATTGCACACTCAAAGTGGAATATTAGAGTAGGCACTCAGTAATAATCTGTTGAAATTAAAATGAAATCAAAATGTATTCTCAGCACTGCCAAATTTCGCTTTTTAAGTTTTATTTATCCTTGTTCTGAAAACAGGATTTTAAGAACCTTGCAAGAACAAACAAAATTTCTCTCTATTCCACTCTTTAAGAGAGGATATGCTAAACCTCCCAATGTAGGGGAATGTCAGGGCAGGGAAGCAGGAAAGGGTGGGCAAACACCCTCATAGAAGAAGGGGGGTTGGGATAGGATGTTTATGGATGGGAAACCAGGAAAGGAGATAACATTTGAAATGTAAATTAAAAATATCCAAAAAAAATTTATAGAAAGAAATGATTGTAGAATATCCAGGGGGAGATCAACACCTGTGTTTCCTAGCTTAATTCTAATAGTAAATCAGCAATAGCCACCTTATTGAGAATTTTTTAGCTTTAAGAATTCTTTCATGAAATTATTTGCCATTATGACAAGATTTCATGATCTACTTAAGAGATCATGTCTTGCATCCATATACAACTAAATCTAAGTTTTAATCTGAACCCTACCATTTCTCTGTGGTATATACCTCAAAATAACTCTGTATAAACAATTCTTTCTACTCTCCTGTTTTTAATACCTGACAAGTCTAATGAAAAGTCATACAAATGCTGCAGTGGGATGATTTGTAGGCTCTCGTAGAATTTCAAATCTTATCTGGAAATTTTTACATTTACTGGTGTTGAGGAGCAACCAATCTGTGTCATTGCAGAGCAATGGGTGGTGTTGTGTGGTAAATAATTAGACTATACATCAGAAGAAACACGAGTCCAGAATTGTTCTGATGACCATGATGTTCTGCTTCACAAATGCATCTAAGGGCTATATGAATAAACTGGAAGCCTTTTTAGCAAGAGAAACAAATTTATTTGTCTCTAGATAATGATCAAACTGAAACTACACTTCAATGAAAGGAACAAACTGATTTGTATATAAAACTATATGGATCATTAATGCTATATGATCATAATTATAAACCATAACATATTTTCTAAGATATTTTCTAAGATATCTCAATTATAATCATTTTTCTTTCAGTTTTACCCTGTACAAGCACAATAATTCCGATAACGATTGATGAAAGACAAGGTCATAACCTTGAAGGACAGTGGGAAAGAGTGCAAGGAAAGGTTTGAAGGGGTAAAGGGAAACAAAAATATTGTGAATATATTAACCTTGAAAATGGCAGGAATATTTATGACTTCTTTTGTTTGCTAGCCATCTCCTTCCCATTCCACTTTTCTTTTATTTCTTTAACTTCTTGAATCTTTTACTCTGAGGTCCTTTTCTTTTTGATGCTCCCACTCAGGTCCCTCCCTCCCTCTGCCCTTTGATTGTTTTCTTCCTCCTTCTAAGTGGGATTGAAACATCCTCACCTGTGCTCATTTTTTTATTGAGGACACCCGGGTTGTTTCCAGCTCTGGCTATTACAAATAAGAGAGCTATGACCATAGTGAAAGCATGTTTCCATGTGGCATGTTGGGATATTATTTGAGTATATGCCCCAGGGTTTTCAGGTAAAATTACAGTCAATAATCTGAGGCACTTCCAGATTCATTTCCAGAGTGGCGGTATCAGTTTGCCATCCCACCAGCAATGGAGGAGCGTGATTCTTTCTGCACATCCTAGCCAGCACGTGCTGTCATTTGAGTTATTTTTTTATTAGATATGTTCTTTATTGACATTTCAAATGTTATCCCTTTCCTTCTTGCTACCTTCCAGGACTTTATTTGGTCCTAAACATTCATTATGAACTCTTTAATAGCTTCGTGTGGCCAATCACGGCTTTGCTAGGTTCAATATCTTTCTAGTATGTATTTCCCTTTTACCTTTGCCACTAGTTAACTGCTTAAAATAAAATTATTAAGTAAATGTCAAGTTATGAAGTATGATTGAAAGACATGAAAACTAAGATCCATGTTCTGTGCACTAGAACTATACCTAGCTGAAACCTTTTAGAAAGTCTTTGATAAGTTAATTACAGCTCACAAGATTCATAAGTCTCAAAAATTCCGAGTGTCAATCTTGTTCCACCGTTTCATTTTAAAATTGCTTTGCTTTCAATAGATTGGGGCGGGAGGAAGGACTACTTTCTTAAGTTTCAAAGAGAACTGTCAAAAATTTTGAAGAGTTTCAGAGATAATTGGAATTTTTTTCAGGAACTTTTAATCACCGAAACCCAAAGTGAATCTAATGTTACTAAAATATTCCTCCTTAGGAGAGTTCTGTTCACTGGAAGGAACGATTCTTTCTCATTCTATTATGAAGTGACTGTTACATTCATGTTTACCATATATATATATATATGTGTATATATGTATATATATATCATAAATCTCTTCACTTTCTCATTGTCTCAAAAAAATTTTTTGAGGTCCCATCCTGTCACTCTGTAGAATGTAGCGCAGTAAGGTCCCTTACAGTTTGTACCTTTCCAAGTAATAATGAACTAGTACTCATTAGCTTAAGGTTTATGTGATACACATTATGCTAAAAGCTTTAAAATTATCCACCTGTTTTATTTTCATGGCAATCCCAGTGACAGATACCATTTTTAATACTAGTTTATTTTTAGTAAATCAAAAATGTTCTTCTCCATTATGAAATTGACAACACCAAATAAATAAATGATTGAATGAAAAAGAGGGCTTGCATTGTAAGCATGAAGATTTGAGTTTGAATTCTGAGCACCCACGTAAAAATCCAGGAATAGCTGTGGACCCAGTAGCACCAGAAAACTAAAGCAAGTAGATTTCTGTGGCCCTTCTGTCCAGCCATTTGCTTTGCATTCACAAAGCTCAAGATGATTAAGAAACTGTTTCAAGTCTATAACCTGGAACATAACACAAGATGTCTCATCTTCTCCTGGCTTACCTACGTAGGAACATCTGTATATTTGCCACATATTCATATACTGCACACTTGCAAAATCACACATGCCATACAGATACTCATGAGCGTGCATGCGCACGCAAGCATACATGCACACACACACACACACACACACACACACACACACACACACCTACCATTATCACTACCACCACCAATAACAACAACGACAACAACAGCAACATATCATTGCAAAAGCTAATATATATTCTTTGAGTTACAGGAGCTTTTTAGATTCTTACACACATTTATTTATTTTTGAACTTAGTGCATGTGATGATGGTTTTCTGTTCACAAAGTTTTTTCCTGTGCCAATGAATTCAAGCTATTTCCCATTTTGCTTCTATGGGGTTCAGTACACCTGGTTTTATGTTGAGGTCTATGTCCACATGGACTTCACTTTCGTGCAGGTATGAATCTGTTTGGATTCTTCTACACCCTATTTTGATGAGCACCATTTGGTGAAGATGCTGTTTTATTTTCCAGTGTGCATTTCTGGTTTCTTTACATAAAACAAAGAAACAAACAAAAAACAAAAAAAGGTATCTAAAGATGAGAGGAAAATGTCTGGTTCATCAACTTAATTCCATTGATGAACGAGTCTGTTTTTATGCCAGTATCTTGCTCTGTTTGTTACTATAGCTCTGTAGTACAATTTCAAGTCAAGGATAGTGACTTCTTTCTTTGTTGAAAAATGTTTCAGCTACTGTGCGTATGTGCATGTGTGTGTGTGTGTGTGTGTGTGTGTGTGTGTGTGTGAGAGAGAGAGAGAGAGAGAGAGAGAGAAAGAGAGAGAGAGACAGAGAGACAGAGACAGAGACAGAGACAGAGACAGAGAGACAGAGTTTATAAGAAGCTGACTTTTTTTCTTTCAAGGTGTGTGAAGAATTGTTCTGGAATTTTGCTGAGAGCTGCATTGAACCTGGAGATTACTTTTGGAAAGATAGCTATTTTTACTATATTAATCCAACTGATTAATCAATCATGAAAGTTTGTTCCACTTTTTGGTATTTTCCTCAACTTCACTCTTTAATGTTTTAGAATTCACTTTTAGAATTTTTATTGGTTATTTCGTTTCTTTATATTTCAAATGTTATGCCTTTTCTGGTTTCCAGTCCTTAAACCCCCATCCCATCTTCCCTCACCCTTCTTCTATGAGGGTGTTCCCCCTCCCTAACTACCCACTCCTTCACCCCTGACATTCCTGTACACGGGGGCAGGCATCAAGCCTTTACAGGACCAAGGGCTTCCCCTAACATTGATGACCGACAATGCCATCCTCTGCTACTTATGCAGCTGGAGCCATGGGTCCCTCTATGAGTACTCTTTGTGGTTTAGTGCCTGGGAGTTGTGGGGAGTCTGGTTGATTGATATTGTTGTTCTTATGGGGTTGCAAACCCCTTCAGCTCCTTCAGTCCTTCCCCTACTACTCCACTGCTGTCTCTGTGCATGCTCAGACAGATGGTTGGCTACAAGCATCCACATCTGTATCAGTAAGGATCTGGCAGAACCTCTCAGGAGACAGCTATAACAGGCTCTTGTCAGCTAGCACTTATTGACATCAGCAAGTGTCTGGGTTTGGTGTCTGCATATGGGATGGATCCCTAGGTGGGGCAGTCTCTAGTTGGCCTTTCCTTCAATCTCTATTCCACATTTTGTCTCCTCCCACATCTAATCCTGCCCCCCTTTTTTCCTCTCCCCTTCCTCTTTTCCTCCCAAGTCCCTCCCACTCTCAACCTCCAGTGATTATTTTGTTCCCCCTTTTCTTTTTTTTTTTTTTTTTATTTTTTTTCTTTTTTCTTTTTTTTTTATTAACTTGAGTATTTCTTATATACATTTCGAGTGTTATTCCCTTTCCCGGTTTCCGGGCAAACATCCCCCTCCCCCCTCCCCTTCCTTATGTTCCCCCTTTTCAAGAGGACTGATACACCCATACTTTTGTCTCCCTTTTTCTTGACCTTCATTTGGTCCGTAAGTTTTACCATGGGTATTCTGAGCTTTTATTCCTAATATCCACTTATTAATGAATAGATACTATGTGTGTTCTTTTGTGACTGTGTTACCTTACTCGGGATGAGATTTTCTAGTTCCATGCATTTGCCTGAGAGTTTTTTGAAATCATTGTTTTAATGATTGGGTAGTACTCCACTGAAAGTTTGTCAATCTTACTGATTTTCTCAAAAATAACTATTTGTGGCATTGATTCCTGTACTTCTTGCTCTCTTTTTTTATTTTACTGATATTGAATTTGAATTTGAGCCTTGAGCTTGAATATTCCTTGCAATTTACTTTCACTTCTTATTTTTATACTAGAGTCTTTAAGGTATGCTATAAGGTTACTAGTATGACATCACTTCATTTTCTTTTTATTTTAGTTTTATTAATTATTTTATTTGTTTACATTTCAAATGTCCACATTCCTGGCCTCCCATCCACAAACCCCCCAACTCCCCTCCCCTTTGCCTCTAAGAGGGAATTCACCCACCACCCACCTGACCCTGCCTTACCCTTCTAGCACCCTGCTTCTCTGGGGCATCAAGACTCCATAGCACCAAGTAACCTCTGTCCCACTGATACCAGATAAGGCAGTCCTCTGCTACATATTTGGCAGGAAACATGTTTGGTTGGTGGTTTAATCCCTGGAAGCTCTGAGGGGCCCAGTTAGTTGATAATGTTTTTCTTCCTTTGAGGTTACAATCCCCTTTAACTTCTTCAGTCCTTCTAACTTTTCCATTGAGGCCCTCATGCTCAGCCTGTTGGTTGTGAGTATCAGCATCTCTCTTAGTCAAGTGCTGGCAGAGTCTCTCAGAGGACAGTTATATCAGGCTCCTGTTTGCAAGCACATCTTGGCATCAGCAGTAGTGTCAGCGTTTGGTGTCTGCTGATGAGCTGGACCTTAGTGGGGTGGTCTCTGAATGGCCTTTCCTTCAGTCTCTGCTCTAATTTTGTTCCTGTAATTCCTTTAGATAGGAACATTTATGGATTGAAATATTGAAATGGATGTGTGGCGCCACACCTCAAATGGGGTTCATGTCTATCTTCTAGAGGTAGTCTCTTCAGGTTCTATCTCCTCACTGTTGGGTATTTAGGCTAATGTTATCCCCACTGGGTCCTCAAAAACTCTTGTATCCATAGTGTCTGGGACTTTCTAGTGGTTCCCGCTGTGGATAGTGGCTCCCAACTCTTACATATTTCTATTCATTTTCCTGGCTTTCTGAACTTTTTTCCTATTTCTTCCCATACCTGATCCTGCCCCACTTTTCCTTCCCTCTCCCTTCTCTACCCAGGTTCCTCCCTTCCTCTGACTCCTATAATTATTTTGTCCCCCTTTCTAAGTGGGATTGAACCATCCACACGTTGGCCTTCCTTCTTATTAAGCTTCATATGGTCTGTGAGTTGTATCATGTGTATTCTGAGCTTTTTGGCCAGTATCCACTTATCAGTGAGTATATACCAAGTATTTATTTTTGGATCTGTGTTACCTCACTCAGCATGATATTTTCTAGTTTTATCTATTTGCCTACAAAGAAATGGTCAGCATCCTTAGTAATTGGGGAAATGTATATCAAAACAACCCTGAGATTCCACCTCACACCAATGAGAATGTCTAAGATCAAGCACTCAGGCAACAGCCCAGGCTCTTGAGAATGAAGAGAAAGAGAAACACTTCCATTACTGGTATATCTACTTTGGAAATCAATTTGGAAGTTCCCTAGAAAATTGGAAATATTTCTACCTGAAGACCTAGTTATACCACTCCTGGGCATATACCCAAAAGATGCTCTACTATATCACAAGGTCATATGCTCCACTATGTTCATAAGCAGCCTTATTTTATAACAGCCAGAAGCTAGAAACAATGCAAATGTCCCTCAGCTATTAGAAAAGAGGACGTCATGTTCTTTTTAACTTCTGCACTTTGTTCTATGAAATTGCCTCTTAGAACTACCTTCATTTTGTATCATAAGTTTGTTCATGTGGTTTATTTTCATTCAATTCTATAGAATATTAAATTCTCTCTTAGTTTGTATCTTGACTGTTTTTATCATTCAGTACTGAGTTTTTTCAGTTTCATTGAGTTTGTGAGTTTTCTGTTATTTTTCTGGTTGTTGATGTCCAGCTTTAATCTATGGTGGTCCAATTGGATGCAGTGTGTTATTTCAATTTTCTTATATCAGTTGAGTCTTGTGATTGAGTATGTAGTAGATTTTGGAGAAAGTTGTGAGACAATGAGAAGAAGGTATATTCTTTTATATTAGAAAATATCTTTTTCATCCTTTTACCCTGAAGTGATGTTATCCTTGATATTGGGATCCTTGGATGAAGCAGGATGGATTTATTTTCACATCCATTTTGGTAATCTGTGGCTTTTATGGGGAATTGAGACCAAAGACTTGGAGAGGCATGGATGAACATTTATTGCTATTTCTAAATTTGTTATTTCTTGGTGTGTTGTTTGGTTGGTTTTGCTGTTGTTGCTTTAATTGTATTTATTTATTTTGTTTGTTTGTTATTTCTTTTTTGGAAGGGAAAGGTTGAACTTCTTTAGTTTGGAGTTCTCTTAATGCAATGCCTAATAGAGAGCTAGATTTCAGATAAATATAACATAAGTTTGTTTTTATCATATAATTTCTTATTTGTATTATTCTTATGTGTATTGTGATTTAATAAATATTGTGATTGAGTGAGTTGGTTATAGTAGTCTATGTTTGCATTTCTGGGCTCTTAGGGTCTGTAGAACATCTCTTCCAGTCCTTCTGTCTTTCAGAGTTGCCATTGAAAATTTGGGTGTCATTGTAATGCTCTACCTTTATATGTTACTCATTTTTCCCATTAATGTTTTTTTAAATATTTTTATTTCATTTTTTTACAGTCCAGATTTTACTCCCTCCCTGTCTTTTCTCTGACTATTCCACATATCATAACCCCCACCCCCTGTCTCCATGAGGATGTCCTCAATACTCCTCACCATGTCTCCCAGTATCTCCCAGGGCCTCAAGTCTCTTGAGGGAGAGATGCTCCTTCTCTGAGTCCAGCCCAGCAGTCCTCTGCTGTATATATGTTGGGGACGGGGGTGTCATATCAGCTGGTATATACTGCATGGTTGATGGCTCAGTGTCTGAGAGATCTCTGGGGTCCAGGTTAATTGAGACTGTTGGTTTTCTTATAGAGTTGTCCTCCTCCTCAGTTTCTTTCGCCTTTGCCCTAGTTCAACCACAGGGATCCCCGGCTTCTGTTCCTTGGGTATAAATATCTGCATCTGCTTTCAGCTGCTTGTTGAGTCTTTCAGGGGGCAGTCATAATATACCCCTTTTTGTGAGCACACCATAGCATCAGTAATACTGTCAGGCCTTGGGGCCTCCCCTTGAGCTGGATCCCAATTTGGATCTGTCGCTGGACATTCTTTATCTCAGACTCCTCTCCATTTTTGTCCCTGCAGTTCATTCATACAAGAACAATTCTGGGTCAGAGTTTTTGACTGTGGAACTGCAACCTCATCTTTCCACTTGATGCCTTATCTTTCTACTAGAGGTGGGCTCTACAAGTTCCTTCTCCCACTGTAGGGCATTTCTTCTAAGATCCCTCCTTTAGAGCCCTGTGAGTCTCTCACGTCCCAGGCCCCTGGTACATTCTAGAGGGTCTTCCCACCTCCTACCTCCTGAGGTTGCCTGTTTCCATTCTTTCTTTCTGCTGGCCTTCAGGTCTTCAGTCATGTTCGCCCTACCCAATACCTGATCATGTTCCCCTCTTCTTCTTTCTGTCCCCAATTTTACTCATTCATGTTCTTCCATTCCTCTCCCCTCCGTGATTGCTTTCTTCTCCCTCCCAGGTAGGAACATCATCACTGGGCCCTTTGGTAGCTTGCCAACCTTTATGAGTTCTGTAGATTGTATCCTGGGTATTGTGTACTTTTTTGGCTAATATCCACTTATTAGTGAGTACATACCATGCATGCCTTTTGGGTTTAAGTTACCTCACTCAATGATATTTTCTACGTCTACCCACTTGCCTGCCAAACTCAAATGTCCTCCTTCTTAATAGCTTAATAATATTCCATTGTGTAAATAAACCAGATTATCTGTATCCATTCTTTTTTTGAGGGACATCTGGGTTGTTTCCAGCTTCTGTCTATCAAAAACCAGGCCACTATAAACATAATGGAAGAAATACCCCTATAGCATGGTGCAGCACTGTTTG
Organism: Rattus norvegicus; assembly: GCF_021556685.1. Lineage (NCBI taxonomy): Eukaryota > Metazoa > Chordata > Mammalia > Rodentia > Muridae > Rattus > Rattus norvegicus. The sequence goes on from NC_141534.1 coordinate 154,229,934, forward strand.
GGTATATGCACAAGAGTGATGTAGCTAGGTCTTCAGCTATTTCTATTTCCAATTTTATGAGGAACCTCTAGATTGATTTCCAGAGTGGTTGAACTAGTTTGCAATCTCACCAACAATGTGGAGCGTTCTGCTTTCTCTACATCGTCACCAACATATACTGTCACCTGAGGTTTTGATCTTAACCATTCTCATTAGTATAAGGTAGAATCTCAGGGTCTTTTGATTTTCATGTCTCTGTTCACTAAGGACTTTGAACATTTCTTGTAGTGTTTCTTAACCATTTGTGATTCCTCTGTTGTAAATTCTCTGATTAGTACTCTACTCCATTTTTAGATTTGGTTTTTTTGGTGGTTTTGGCGATTAGCTTCTTAAGTTCTTTATATATTTTGGATATTAGCCCTCTATTGGATGTGGGGTTAGTTAAGATATTTTTCCTTTCTTTGGGTTGCCAATTTGTCCTATTGGCTATGTCCTTTGCCTTACAGAAGCTTTTTCAGTTTCATGAGGTCCCATTTATCAATTCTTGATCTTACAGTGTGAGCAATTAGAGCTCTGTTTAGGAAATTTCTCCCTGTGCCAATGAGTTTAAGGCTCTTTAGCACTTTTTCTTCTATTAGATTCAGTGTGGTATTGGTACAGAGACTGATATATTGATCAATGGAATAAAATTGAAGACCCAGAAATAAAACCACACACTTACAGACACTTAATCTTTGATAAAGAAGCCGCAAATATAAACTGGAAAAGAAGCATCTTCAAGAAATCATGCTAGTCTAACTAGCAGTCTGTATGTAGAAAAAAATGAAAATAGATCCACATTTGTCACCCCTCCCAAAGCTCAAGTCTAAGTGGATCAAGGACCTCAAAATAAAACAAGATACACTAAGTCCACTAAAGCTTTCAATATCCTTTCTTTGTTCTGTATCCTTAATGTTTTGATAATTATGTTCCAAGATGATTTCTTTCTGTTTCAGTCTATTTGGTGATCTGTATGCTTCTTCTACCTTGATAGGCATCTTCTTCTTTACATTTGAGAAGTTTTCTTCTATAATTTTGTTGAAAATATTTTCTGTGCTTTAACCTAGTTTTGTTCTCCTTCTTAGATTCCATTCCTCTTGGGATTTGATATTTTCATACTGTCACAGATTTCCTGGATGTTTTGTGCCAAGACATTGCATTTTTTAAAAAGATTTATTCATTTATTATATATAAGTACACTGTAGCTGCCTTTAGATACACCAGAAGAGGGCATCGGATCTCTTTTCAGATGGTTGTGAGCGACCATGTGGTTGCTGGGAATTGAACTCAGGACCTCTGGAAGAGTAGTCGGGTGCTCTTAACCGCTGAACCATCTCTCTAGCCCAAGACATTGTATTTCAGATTTACCATTTTCTTTGACCAATCTATCTAGTTTTTCTATATGCCTTTAATGTCTGAGATTCTCTTTCCCATCACTTTTATTCTTCTAGTGAGTCCTGCCACTGGGCTTTCTGTTTGAGTTTCTAAATTTTTAATTTCTTCACCTAGGGTTTTCTTTATTGATTTTATTTTCAACTTCAAGTTTTGCATAGTTTTATTCATTTTCTTCCACCTTCTGTTTTCATAACTTTCTTTAAGGTATTTAAGGGCTTCTTTTATAATCACAAATGCTATATGAAAGTGTGTGTGTGTGTGTGTGTGTGTGTGTGTGCGCGCGCGTGCGTGCGCGCGCATGTGTGTGTGTGTGTGTGTGTGTGTGTGTGTGTGTGTGTGTGTGTGTGTGTATTTCAACTATGTTGTGATACTGAAGATCTGCAGTGGTAGGATTGATGACCTCTAATGTGTGGACACATTTTGCTCTTTCTGTTATTTATAGGGCTTTTACACTGGTATCTATTCTTTGGGGTTTAAGAAGATTGTTATTCTTGGTGTTTATATCTCGTCTTGTCTTATTTGAGTGGTTATTTTGTCTCTTAGTTTCCATTGCCCTTCCTGTGTCTTTAAGGGAGTTTGATGGGTAGGTTTGATTGGTATGAAATTCTACTGGAATCTTGATAGGTGTGACCACTGGGGGTCCCAGGTAAAATGCGTTTCTAGGAATTTTGAGCTGACACTAATGGGAATCAGTTGGGAGGAGGCAGAAGGGGTCCACAGGAGTTTAGAAAGCACATTCTTTGACCAGGATCTGCTTAGTCCTCTGGGATGGTGGTAGATTGAGGAAAAGCTACAGAGGAATGTCTGCTACAGAGGTCTGGATGAGAATGGGGGATTGGACTCAGAGGAATGGAGAGAGATGTAGAGATCTGCAGTTACCCTATCTGCCTGTCAGAGTTCCATGTGGGTTCTCAGGGGTTATCCACTATATTTGAGAGATGGGTTAAAGCAGTAAGTGGAGGAGAAAAGTTAGGAGGAGAGAAATCTGTATAACCCATTGAAGTTGGGGCAGTGAATAGGAAGGAGGTAACAGCAGGTGGTCTGGGAATTAGACAGGGAGTTAGCCTATGGGCCTTCCTGGCTGATAAATTTCCAGGTATCTTTTTGATGGTACTTTAAACATAACAAAGGAAATGGAAAGAGAAGTAATTATGTAGAGAGAGGTGATTCTGTAGGTTCTGAGGGAACTAAGTCCTAAAAGTTCTTCTTTACTATAGTTAGTCAAAAACTCTAAATGGATAGAGAATGTTTTTATTAATATTTCCTAAGAGACCTCTTTGTGGATACAGTACTCTTAAGCCATACTTAATAAATGCCTACTAATTTGAGTTATTTTTCAAAGTGAATAAGACATATACTATAGCACCAAGCTTTCTGGAGTACAAGTGCAGGTTGCAAGTGTTTCAAAATTTAGCTATAATCTACCAAGATCTGTCCATATCAAGCAAGTATTAGAAGGAGGATTTCTTGTTTTTTATACTGAGACATCTTTATGCTTAAACATAGCCAGAAGTTTTGTTCAAATGGAAGAAACAAACCTCAATTAATATTAAAATTACATCATAGTAGAAAAAAACTATAGCTGTCAAATTTATATAAATGGTGATAGAATAACTTCATGTTTTTCATTATATTTCTTATCATTTACAACATTTTCACAAGTAAAACTGCATCTGATTTAACCGTGTTAGTAAAGATGTACTGGTAACAAAACCCCTTAAATTATCATTAATATGACCAAGGTTTATGACTGCAAGTCTACTTTGCATATATGTTTGTTGGCATTGAAGTATTAAAAATATCAACTCTAAGACAATTCTAATCCTAAGGTAGCTCAATTACATCTCTCTTCATTTAGGGAGTTTAAAGGTTTCCATTCAAGTAAGAGAGTAAAAGTTCAACTCTGATATGAACTTGAACCCTGCTTCCTCAAACAAACCTCAGAGTCTCTTCAGACATTGCATATTTGATGATAAATCTGGAACTCCAAAGAGACAATCAAAAGTATATTTGGCTGGGCATAGTGGGTGGGGTAAACCTGTAATTCCCACAGTTAAGAGGCCAAGATAGGGAAACCATGAATTTAGACCATGTAGTAAGTTCAAGGTATCCAGAGCCACCAGTAAGACTCATTTTCAAAATAAAATATTATTTTAAAAAATACACTAAGTAGCACACTGTTCTTCTTCCAAACAATAACATTTGAAAATAAGAGTAACTCCAGAAATCTTAGCTATAATGAAATGCTTGAAGTTAAGAAAACTTCTGCAAATACTTGAGGTTAAGAAACAGCTTTGAAGAGTGAAATATTCAAACCAAAGTCATGTACCTGGGAACAATCACATAACAGGTTAATCATTTGTAATTTATTATTAAATTTTAGAGTAAATCCACATTCATCCTTCTTATTTATCTGATTCTGTATACCGTGCCAAAGAGAGACTTCAGTCTATAAGAAAAACTGGTCTACATTTTGTAATAATTGCATTGTCCTGCCGGCCAATGTGCTTCATACACTCATTCATCAAACTTTTGCTGGCCAAAATTTATGTACCATAGAAGGATTTGAAATGCATTATAACTAGACTGAATCCCTGTCATAAAGAAATTCACAGTCAAGGAAGTCAATCAGGACAATGTAGTTTTCCACCACAGAAGTTGATCTAGTATTGAAGATTTTCTCCATTTTTAACTTCTGATCATCAAGTTAGTTACATGATTTGTAGAACAGTCTTACACGTTCAATTCCTATTTTGAAATGTGAACAATGTGAACCTAACAGCAAACATTATCTGTCCCTACTATTTTTGTGGAAGTCATTCTAAGTGTTTAATGATAATTTAATAAAAATATAGTTATTGTTTACTTTTATGGATAGGAAGCTGAGAAGCCAAAGAGAAAATAACTTTCTCAAAGTCATTTAGCTACCAAATAGTATGTTCAGATTGTGAACCCAAATCTCCCAAACTCAACTTCTTAAGGATTCTGCAAATCTTCTCCCACCAAGGCCAGACTGTGAAGGCCTCTGCTATATATGCATAAGTGGCCTCAGACCAGTTCATATATGCTGCCTGGTTGGGGGCTCAGTATCAGAGAGCTTACAGGGAGGGTTTCAGGTTATTTGAAACTGCTGGTTTTCCTATGGAGTTGCCCTCCTCTTCTGCTTCTTCTATGCTCCCTCTAAGTCAACCATAGGGGTCTCCGAGTTCAGTCTAATATTTGGGTCTAAGTATTTGCTTCTGTCTCAGCCAGCAGCTATTTTGGGACTGTCAATTATTCAATGAGTCATTGAGAAGAGAGTTACAAATAAGAGATTAAAGGGCAAAAAAGTGAAGTCAGATTGTTCAGTCCTTTGCTGGACCACATTTCTGTGTGAATATTTTGAATTGCCCAATTCCATCCTCAAAGTCTTCTGTCCTCAGTCCCCTTGGCCAACTTCACTGAGTATCTATATCTGGATGTCTATAAGGCCACATCTTTATGCACTTTCTCCTTTGCTTTTGATTACACAGTACCTTTATCCTTTCAAATAATTCCTTTATTTATTTTCCTCAATGTATTCTCATATTCTAATCATCCTATCTACTAACTCAACGACCGAGGCAAATATATTGCTCAATAATATGCATGTCTGGTTCAATTAATCTAAAATGGTTTAATTTTTATAACATATTCTAACATGGCAGTTTACAACGTTCCTATTTTCTGAGACATTATTTTCCTTTCAATACTTTTACAGTGCATACAAGGCAATGGACTTTATTTTTATTAAAAAACTTATCTCACAAAATATATTTTTATCATTTCCTTTCTTCAGTCCTCAGTTCTGCCAGATCCTCCCTCCTCACTAACCACCCAAAATTTACACCTATTTCCTGAAATGTTATTGGCATACTTCATTGTAACGATTTTATATTTGCTGGTTAAGTATTGATTACTAATAGCTTCTTGGCTAGGCATGGAACCATGTGTCCACTTAGAAATGAGTAATGAGTAGTCCTTATTGATTCCTGTTATTTTATTGTTTATTGATTCCTACTATTTTGTTGTGGTGGTGTGTCCCCCACTGTATTTTGATTTAATTTTCTGGGCTTTATTGTGTCTTCTTTGATGTAGTTGATCTCTTCAGGCTGAAGTTTGTCTTCTAATGTCTTTTGTAAACCTGGATTGATGTGTAGAAATTGTTTACATTTGGTATTATAGTGGAATTTTTTCTTATGTTCATCATTATTGATGATTTTACTAGTCATAGTATGTGTTGGCTCACATCTGCCATCTCTCAGCGTTTATAGAACATGTACAATTTCTGCTGGCTTTCAGAGTCTCCACTGAAGAGTCATGTGTTTTCTAATGGGTCTACTTATATCTGACTTGGTCTTTTTCTCTTGCTGTTTATAATATTCTTTTTATTTTTGACAGCAAGCTTTTTGTACATTGATAGGCATCTCCTTCCTTAGATTAGAGATATAGGCACATGTAGTTATAAAATTTGAGATGTTCCTTGATATTGCTATCTGTTCTTGTCTTTGATGAGAATTCTATTCTTTGGTTGCCATTGCTCACTTGTGGTCCTAAACAAGGGTAGTAGTTATTGGGTCTCTTGTAGAAAATGCAATTGTACGTCAGGCAAAATGATGGAGATGGTTTCGGAGGATTAACTGGGAGGTTTTGGTAAAGAGCTTGAAATTGGGACCCACACAAGAAGAGAAATGATTAGGGAGAAGTGCAATTGGGAAGAGGGGCTTCTGCAAACAGTTGCCAAAGGGGTAATAATAAATCAGGAAAAAATAGAGGACAGGAAGGATAGTGAAAATCATCTACCTATGTCACAGACCAGGGTGGACATTGGGGATCCCTGGTGGGAACTATTTCTGTGCATTTATAGGTGATTCAAAGGAATAAACAGGAGCTAGAAGGTAAGGCTAAGATGCCTGGTGAGGAAGACATAAGATGTAGTAATAGGTTTAATTGTAAAATTTTCACACATTTGAATAGTTATACTTTGTGATATTCAATCCCTTACTCTACAATAGATTAATCTATTTATTTTTAGGGAAATTCTATCAAAAGGAGACCACATAGGAAAGGATTGAAAGACGATAGAGAAAGAAAAAAAGAAAGCCCAGATCTATCTTGTTTAGATGCCATCTAATAAAGGAAGGATAAATGTAAAGGAGAAGTAAGGGATAAAGATATAGAGTATATATGGATTCCCACATGACCTCTTGCTACAGCCTTGAGTAAGTGGTATTGGAAAGCAAGATGCCTGTTACACACATGGATTGTCCTTTGAAATGTTAGATAAAGATAAAGATGGTTGTGTTCTGGGAAATTCATTTACATTGAAAATATTTCTGGCTGCTACCTTCCTTGTCAGGTTTATTTTTAATTGCCTGAGCAGTCCTTTACAAGGAATCAGGTTTACTCACAGAAGATACTAATCATCATATCAATGGGTGCTCCTTTACAGATTGGATGATAGTTACACCTCACCACAGTCCTTGGTTTATGAGTCTTGTTTTTCTCCTCTCTGTAGCCCTTTGTGTGTTGAAATCATAGCTCATAGTCTTGTCAAAGGAATTTCTTCATGTTTTGTGTCACAGGTGATATTTACACCTTATAAAGACTTTCTTGAGTCTTCTTGAAAATAGTCTCATCACTGGGTGGTCGGTCCTTCCTGGTGTCGAGAATGCTGCTTGAAACCTGTGTCTATTGAATCCTGCACACACTGGCTCTAGATTTCTATCCTCCTAAAGACTTTTTCTGGCCAAATTCCTTTCCCACAGTCTAGAAGAATTCTCCCTTGCCAGGTTTCAGCTTATGGTTCCACAACACTTGCTCTGAATCTTTCAAGACTGAAGTTCACAGAAGGTCTTGAGTTGCCCAGCTTCAGCTCAGCAGTAGTCTTCTGAAAATCCTGTCTTTCCTCAGCCAGAGTCCTTGTAACAGGAGTCTCCCTGCTGCTCTAGTCCAGTGCCTAGAATAGAGCATTTTCCTGGCATCTTTCTTCTCTATGAAGATATTATGTACACCCTTTGTCTCCTGCTTTTTATCTCTTTGTTCTCCTTAAAATGTCTATTGGTAACATTGCAGTGCTAATATTCTGTAGCTCTCTGTCATGAGGGCTCAGATGACACTTTCACTGGGATGAGTTGATTTCTGGCTTTTCTTTTTAAAGGCTGAATACAATTGCAGTTTTAAACAAATTATGCTTTATATGTTCATTCACTGGCAAACATTAGGCTGCTTCCATTTCTCAGGTATTTTTAAATGGTTGCAGAAATAAAAATGGGCCTGGGTAAAGCATTTGCCATGCCAGCCTAACAACCTGGTTCTAAGGATCCTTAGAAGCAATGTAAAAATCCAGCTGTAGCATTTTGAACACCTGTAATCCGATACTGCACCCACCAGGAGATGGGAAGCAAAATCACTTTAAAAGTCTGAGCAAACTAGCCTAGAATATGCAAGAAAAAACCTGTCTCAGGACAGGGTGGAAAGTACAACTGACGATTGAAGTTATCTTCTAATTCCCCAAAAGAACATGGCAGATATGTACCTCCAATGAAGAAACACAAATATAAATAAGTGAGTGCGCATGCACGTGTGAGCGTGTGAGCGTGTGAGCGTGTGTGTGTGTGTGTGTGTGTGTGTGTGTGTGTGTGTGTGTGTACATACACAAAGGGAGAGGGGGGAGGGAGGAGAGAGAGAAGGTTGTACAACTATCTATGGTATGTTGGCTTAGATTCTTTTTGGTAAATACCAAAAATATTCTAGCTCAGCCATGTGTAGATCTATTTTTAGATCTTTATAACCTAAGCTAATTTATCTAGGCAGTGCACCACCAACAGCAGTATATAAGGGCTCTCCTTCCCTGTATTCTCACTAGTACTTATGTTTTCTTGATGATAGATAGCCATTTGGACTAGACTGCATGGCATTTCTCACGGAGATAGGAAAAGCAATTTTGGAATAGGATCCAAGGAATTTCTAATTTCTTCAAAATTTCTCAATCTTTTTTTTTATCTCTGAGAGTGTTATTTTTTGTAAAGCAATAATACCCAATACTGTATTACATTGTCATCCACAATTATTCTGTGAGAGTAGAAAAACTGAACTCTCAGAACCTCGGTGGAGAATTGGGGATGTCATAATTATTAAATAACAGATAAATAATTCAATTCTGCTGGTTGAGATTTATGTCCTGTGAGCACTGCCTCTCTCGACCTTTCCCTAGTTTCCCCGTGACACAGTCACCAGTATTACATTTTATTTAGTAATTACTTCCTTTCGTCCCTGTCAGATTAGAGGGAATTCAGTAAAATTTTCTTGGTGAAGTGCCAGAAAAGTATTTTGTGTTGTTCAGAACATTTTCTTTCTATTTTTTCTCCCGATGTGTCACTCCTACCCATGACTTTCATGAAATCAAAGAAACACTTGCTGGTAAAGAAAATTGCAACTCGCAAATGTTGTACTTCCGAACAGATGAAGTGAACAATACCTATCTTTGAGGACTCTTACTTGCAAACTCTTAGAATTCAAAGTGGTTCAATACTGAGAAGCCTTCGCTAAGCTAATTCAACTCCTGGGGAAGTTTAATTTGAAACAATTAGAACGGTGAATGTGAATACCCAGCGTTTTTCTCTTGTGGAGGAGAGAGAATCGAAGGGGCATTTAAAGGAAGCTGGGTGAAGCTGCTTGGTGGGCAGCGGATAACTTGCTTGCTTTCCAACTCCGTCTGCCAACTTCGGCAGCACAGTTGTTTCCTGCTGAGAACAGATTCTGCTTGTTCAGTGCATGCTTGTGAAGAAAGACATTTTCAGACACTCGGATATAATGGGGCATTCACACATTTGAAACCCAGCTAAATTTGCCCCTGGGGTACATAGAGAGGATGCCAGGAGCACAGACTTGCCCGGAAGTGGCGATGGAAGTAGACTATGTTGACTTAAAGTTGAATTCAGGCAAATAGCCCGGCTACCCAGGAGACGGTTTCATGCCAAGAGCGTGCGGATTATTGTTCTCACCATTCAGGTTTAGACCAAGTGTTCTCCTCTCCGGGGTGTCCCCTTGGTTACTTAATTCCTGGCAGGAGGGTTCAGATTGAACTTCCCAGAAGTCCCTTCCTCATTATGCTTCTCTGTTTCATTCTTTTTGTTTTCCTGTGACAGTAACCCAGAGAAATCTATCAGTATTACAAATCTTGTTTTCCAAATTCTGTTTTAAAGGATTTCCTGCTGCTTATTGATTAATTCTGGTTTGTTTTTCCTAGGTATGTATATATGGCCAGACTTGAACTTTTCATTTCCATTGGCTATCCCTTTCTTTTCACCCCTTCATATGCAAAATTATGGCTGCATCTTGAACTTGTCACCCTTATGAATACGTTCTTCACAAGTGACTCACTTCTCTGCCACGTTCCCCCTTTCCCTCTCCACCCAGTGGATGCTCTAGGTCTCTAAACACAGTTTTTCTTTGGAAAATGATTTTTCTCTTCTGCTGTCCTAGTAAAAGACACATGCCACTTTTCTCATGCTATTAGAGTTTCTGACAGGAGCCATAGTACGTTCAAGAAAGTCAACCATTATTGTGTTACAGACTTTGTTTCTTTGCTTCTTCTTTCTTGGTTTCTCCCCTAAAATGAGATATTTATAAAAGATTGGCAATAATAAAAAATCTCTAAATGCTTACTGAATCATACAGTGGCTCATATTATTCTTTTAATATATCTGCTTGTTTATTCTAACCCAGTAATTTCAGTTAGTTCTACATATATGTGCAATGGTATGGGGCCACTCACTAGAAATAGAGAAAAAGAATTTTCCCTCTCCAGCATCCATGAAGTAGTAAATATATCTTCCGCTAGAGGTGGAAACCCTCCTTGCTGCATGGTGAAACTCTGAATTGCTTGACCTTAAGCAAGGCCTTGTGGAGGTGCTCATAATTACTATGAGTTCATGAGTGCGACATCTATGTTTTATCTAATAGCATTTTCAGTGATCTGGTTCTCACTTAGCACTGAGGGGATTTGGTCGATGCCCTGTCTACAGCCTAGCTGTCAGAGTTTGTTAACTTGAAGCTTATGAATAATATTATGTCTCTGTTTTGATCATTGCCCAATGTGATTAGAAGCTCCTCTTACCAAGTTTGGGTCATTAAAAAATAAACATAGATGCTGGAGAGATGGCACAGTGGTTAACAGCACCTGCTGTTCATTTCCTTCTTAAAAGGGGGAACAAAAATATTGATAGGAGGAGATATGGAGACAAAGTATGGAGCAGAGACTGAAGGAATAGCCATCCAGAGCCTGTCCCACCTGGTGATCCAGCCCATATACATAGAGCCACCAACCCAGACAATATTGCTGAGGCCAAGAAATGCTGCTGACAGGAGCCTGTCTCCTGAGAGAGCATGACAAATACAGAGGTGAATGCTAGCAGCCAACCTTTGAACTGAGAACAAGGTCCCCATTGAAGAAGTTAAAGAAAGGATTGAAGGAGATAAATGGATTTGAAACCCCATAAGAACAACAATTACCAACCAACCAATGCTCCCAGGAACTAAACCACTACCCAAAGACGACACACGGACAGACCCATAGCTCCAACTGCCTATTTAGCAGAGGATGGCCTTGTTGGACACCAACGGGAGGAGAAGCCCTTGGTCCTATATCAGGGAGGGGAGGCAGGAAGGGGTGAGTGGTTGTGGGAGGGGGGACAGCCTTATAGAAGAAGGGGGAGGGGAGAGGGGATAGGGAGTTTATGGATGGGAAACTGGGAAAGGTGATAACATTTAAAATGTAAAAAAAATCCATTAAAAAAGAAAAAAACATAAATATTCAAAAGGCAATTTGACAACATAACCATTTACAAAATTTTCATCAATCAGTTCTCCCCAAGGGCTTATGATCTCATTACATGTGTTTTGACCATGTTTACAATATCAGGTATAAATTCCATCCTGTGGATTGGTCCTCAAATGTCACCACATAGGCAGTTGATTACTCCCATAAACAATCTTCCCATTATTGACCCAGTGAACAAATCATTTATTGTACGCTGGTTGTATATTACAACATCTAACTCTGCATATGACAGTGATTTTCTTCCATTACCAACCGAAATAGCACCTTCCAGCTCTATGACACCCGGCAAGCAGCAGACTTTCTAGTTAAGTTCAAGACTAACTTTTCTGTTTTACAACCAAACACTATGCTATTTGTAGATACTTATCCACTCAAGGTAATTAATGTTACTAGTTTACAGATAAGAAAACATACCTAAAGGGAAAAATCCATGACAACCAAGTACTGAAAACCACACTTTAAATCACTAAGCAAGATTCATCTTAGTACCTACTGGCACTAACATGGAGGAAATCAGAAAGCTCACAAATACGAAACACATTCATTGAACTCTATGCAGAAAGACAAAGAATACAGACTATATCAGTTAGCAATAAACCTTACTAAATTTGACTGCTTTTATGAATTTTCTATAAATAGAACCAATCATTTGCCATAATTACTTAAAATGGTACTTTTTAATGAGCTTTCAATCCTATACACTATTACCAAATTTTAATTTAAACTAAGCTACTAGTGAAATATTGTTGTTTTAAAATTATAAACAACTATCTCTTTTATACAACCTTTCTCAGAAAACAAAGGGATTTACTTAAAGATGTATCAAGTTCAATTTTGTTCACAGATAATAGATTATCATGACATAGGACAATCAATTACGGGATACATGTTATTTAAAAATAGCACGACTACATATTTAGACTTTTAATAATTTCTACAGTAAATAACATCTTTTTACTCACAAAGAATCCCTGCATTGGGTAATAAATTATATGGTGATGCTGCAAAAATAATGGGATGCTATCTATGGCAGAGACGTCACCCTTCACTGTGGAGGAGTGTAGAAATATCGAGGCAAAGGACACATTCTTTACTGTCAAAGCTTTCAAAGGTTGGAGTCCATTTGGAGAGAAAGAAAGGAAAAGAAAATGACATTACAGTACAATAACTGACAGAACAGAGATGCCAAGGCACAGAAACTGTGTTCTGAGAAAGCACTGAGCTCAGACTGGGAATGGCCATAGCTTATCAGGATTAGTGGGTAGCACCACCTCACTCATCGTAGTAAAACCATTATTGTCCCCGTGATAAAATGTAATGATCAAATTGGGTGAGAAAGTAAAATGAGAGCTCCTGAGACAGTGAAATCTTTAGCATCTATGCAGCAAAGGTTACATGAATGAGTGTCAACGCCAAAAGAAAAATAAACTCTCCATTCCAGTTGTCACCTCACTAGCTACTATTAACACCAACCTCTCTGCCCTGGACACCTTTAGAAAATTACAGATCCTCAGCACTTATCCCTTCTTATTTATTTAATGAGCTACTGTTTATGGTTTCTGGTAGTGAATATAAAGCACTGATGAGTTTTGCAAGACTTCTTAGTGATTCATAACTTCAGCAAGCCTGGAAAATCCCTATGACATCACTACTGCATTGGACACAAATGCAAGATGAATTGTAGGTGCTGTACTGCTTTCAGGATATGGGTGCAACTATACCTGTCCACTTAGAATGTATCAATACTTATAAACTTATTATCAGATTAGAATCATGTTAGCATTTGATTTAAATTGTATGATGTAGGTTTATGGTAATAGAACTGGGAAACCAAACAATACAACACAAAACAAATGAACAAAAGAAAGAAAGAAAACCAAACCAATACAAACACACAAACACACACACACACACACACACACACACACACACACACACAATTGACACTACAAAATAAAAACAGAAACACTTTAGAGAAATGAGTCTGTGGTTAATAATCAAGAATCAGAGAAAGAACTGGAAGAGCTTGAAGGGGCTCGAGACCCCATATGTACAACAATGCCAAGCAACCAGAGCTTCCAGGGACTAAGCCACTACCTAAAGACTATACATGGACTGACCCTGGACTCTGACCTCATAGGTAGCAATGAATATCCTAGTAAGATCACCAGTGGAAGGGGAAGCCATGGGTCCTGCTAAGACTGAACCCCCAGTGAACTAGATTGTTGGGGGGAGGGCAACAAGGGGGGGAGGATGGGGAGGGGAACACCCATAAAAAAGGGGATGTTTGCCCGTAAACCGGGAAAGGGAATAACACTCGAAATGTATATAAGAAATACTCAAGTTAATAATAATAATAATAATAATAATAATAATAATAATAATAATAATAATACTTGAAGCTCTTAGAAAGAATCCAAATTAAATTCCCAGCACCCAAGTCCTGCAAATTATAACCACTTATAACTCCAGCTTAATATAGCATGCACAAATTGGGAACACACAAACACACACATCTCTGCACACACACACACACACACACACACACACATCTGAAAAATTAAAAAAAAACTAAATAAAGAATAAGAATAACTTAGTCTCATAAATACTGTATGAAGTAAGAATTCCTATTTTAAACTGGATTTTTTTACATTTGAATAGTTATCGTTTTTCCTTGTATAAGTTTTTATTAATTTTTGGGAATTATTATACAATGTACCCTTATGATACTCTCTTACTATTTCTCCCATGTCCACCCTTCCATTCTTTTGTCCTGCCCCTACAAAAGAAAAAAAATGGTACACCAAATACAATTTGTGTTGCCTATATTCTCATTGCAGCATGATCAGACTCCCAGTTGCCAGCCAATTAGAGATAACTGATCCTTTGCCCATCCCCACTTCCAATCAAAAACAATCAACTGTGAAGAGCTACATGTCAGTATCTTTATCACAATTTTAAGAACTCACTTCAATAGCTTTCTGTCTCAATTATTTTTTTTCCTTTTAAGGGGGATTGGGTAGAGAGCTCTCACAGAAGCCTTTAATGTCACTCATTCTCAATTAAAAATCTGCAGTCATCAATACCACTGCAAAAACACATTCTAGATTTGGCAACAGCACAGACCATAGACATGGTCTTCCACAACGCATGGCTTCATACATCAATACAGACCAAAAATATCAACATGTTCTTCTACAAGAACAAGACCCTGGACATCAACATCTTAAGTGAAGAGAAAGTTTTTAATGACTGCGTAAAAGGAGATATGAAGAATATCCTTCTCTTTCAAAATGTTCTAAGGCACTTCTTCCCAGTTGAACCATACTTTCCCACAATTCTGCAGGCTAGCAATCTAAAATGAAGCTACCAGAAGGGCCATTTTTCTAAAAGTCTTCTTTTCCTAGCTTGCAGATGATCACCCTCTTTCTGATTCATTGCATAAATACATACTGTGCATGGTACTATACACGATTTTTATAAAAACATCAATAATATGGGCTGAGTATTCATACCAAGTAGCCCAATTTAGGCATTGCTTTAAATATCTTATCTTCAATATAATTATATTTTCATTTAAAGAGGTTTTAGAAGAGAAAAAATAATACAACCTATCATAAAATTTCATTGGTAAGACTTAATTTAATGGGTTATATGGCAGCAACCATACAAATGGCTATCTTTACTCACCCTCAAGTACTTATTACCTCTTCTTGAAACCAAGACACTTGGGTCTATTTTGATCAGTATAGTGTTTGATGACAAAGAATGGTTAATATAAACTGGGAAGAATCCTATGGGGTAGACACCTTTCTGTGAAGTTTATTGCACACTAAAATTTTCTTTTACATTGTGATGTGCCACCTGTCATGATCAACCATCTAAGCTATTTTACACTACACAATATTTCATAAGATATAAAGATGGGTAGACAAGTCTCTCTCTCTCTCTCTTTCTTCCCATTGTGCTTTCGTAAATCATCTCTCTTGTCTGTTCTCATACGAGTTAGGTGTATCCTATTTGGGACTCATTATATCTTTCTGATTCATTACTTTTTCTGACAGTTCCCCTCCATTAGACTTCACTTTGAAACATGCCTTCCTTCCACGAACTAACTTTACCTATATTATTTGGGATTAAATGTGTGTACTAAGGGTGTGTTTGCATTCTAGAAAGAGGGATTGAATGTGTGTGGCATATAGGCCTTCCAACTGTATCACACAGATGTGTTGCTGGTTTAAAATTCCCCTACAAAATGGTTAGTCTTTGTATATCCACATGCCATTGTCCGTGAAAACAGAATCCTCTAGGTGAAAAGTCACTAGAATGAGGTACTTTCCTAGCTCCTTTTGGTGAAAGATTTTTTTTTCTGGAAAGAGTCCCTGTTAGTTGTTGTTAGTAGCCCAAAAATCTTTCACAACTATCACAATGAATGTAGATATAGAAATCTTAAAATGAACCAGCATCTTAAAACAATTTTGAAATCACAAACACGGGAGTATCTTGGAAAATTAATAACTTTTCTTTTATTGCAAGAGTGGGAAATTCATAAAGAAGAATAATTTATCTCATGTTCCTACAGTTATAAGTACCTCAATAAATAATCATTTGTACTCATAGGTTTAAAACCTACAATCATGTAGTTAAATAAAAAGTAGGTGGGAAGGACACTTGAGCCTAAACAAAATTGTTTTTAAGCATTAAGTTTGATCAGTCCAGTATACATCCACAATTTCCTATACTTCACACACAGAAAAAAAAAGATCATTTGTTAAGTCGATGAACAGATATATACGGCTTCTTCCTCTCTACCAGGACCTACATCAGGCTGGGAATTCAACGGTTACAACAAGTTGATTTTTCAGAGCCTGAAGTCCACCACAAAGATTCACACTCATTAAACAATCACAAAGCAAAAAGAAATATGCAACTATAACAAATGCTATAAAACAGAGGAATACAGCTCCAGACATGTGCATTAGAGTGGAACTGTCCACAGAGGTCAGGAAAGAAATTGCTACTGTGTTCAAGGTGAACCTATGAAGTATTAATAATGTTATCTCAGTGAAGAAAAGAAGAGAAAGCCTGGACAGCAGTTCACATGAAGATTCTTAGACAGGAGGATCTAGAGTGTTCTGACTGAAGTGGAGACACCACAAAAAAAGATAGTACACATAAGAATTGCAGGTTCTGTAAGAGACAAAGTACGGAGAATCAATTTGGATGAGACATGGCTGAATTGTTTTATTCAGGGAAGAGTATAATCAGATTTGCATTTTAAAAGGTCCCTGTCTGTCCTTTGGGGAAACGAATTAATGGAGAACATGCCTGGATGATAGCATGGAATTGTGACTCTGTTTTACTTGTCCTGATGAAAGGCAAAGACAGCATGAGTTCAGATAGCCTGGTAGGTATGGGAACATGGATACATTTGAACATTGTTTAGTCAGTAAACGATATCGTTTGGATACTGGATTATCTTTGGACAGCATTGATTAGTGTGATTTTCCAGGGTTTTTTGTTAGCATACCTGAATGGAAATTTTACCAAGAGATGCACATATAAGTATTATGAGCCAATCTGTAATTCAATATTTAATTCAAGGAATTTAGAGCCTCAGTCATCAATTTATATTGTTGGTTCTTTCAATGGTGACAGTTGTTATAAAACTTCCACCCTGACCAAATCAATATTCCTGATCAATGTTTTCAGGTATATTTCATATTGTAGAGCATTTATGTATTCTGTGAATCTGAAGGTAAGAAATTTTGCCAAAGTTATTCAACAGTGTGTATCTTGTGTCTCACTTGCCTTCCTTAACATTGGGAAGAAAGATGAGTTCTTATATATGCCTCAGGTACAGGTGTATGACATGTCCCTATTGGTTAACAAATAAGTGTTCACTATGGTGAGCCTCACAGGCAAAAACAAAATGTCCATCCTCCTATAGAAAAGCCCCTGCACTGCATCACTACTAATGACAGGATTCAGTACCAGGGTCCCCAATGTCAGGAAATGCAGCTCTCCCTCAGAGCAGAGCTGTCTTCTGCCAGCTGCTTTTGCCACTTATTTCTTCATGTGGCCTTAGGTGGAAATAACGTATTTCCTTCCCCAGGGAAAGGACTATTTGGGTGCAGCTGTGTTTGAAAAGGAATTGCTGACTTAGGATCTGATTCCACCATGAGCATTTTATAAAAATACTATTTATAGCTCTTACATTCACTGCATACTGTAAACACATAAGACACAAATTATATGCCAAATCAGCTCCTCTGCCGATCCAGAAATAATA